>NW_006284850.1:1174342-1176414 GCF_000327345.1 Myotis davidii
AGAGGCCCTGGCCCCTGACCCTGTGCCATGGCCTCCCAGGTCGCCCTCCACACACAGTCCTCTCTAGACCTGATGTCTGTTCCTCCTTCCCCTGAGTGACAGGCAGCTTCCCTGCCCCCATGATAGGCCACCAGCCACCAGGGACTCCCTGCCAGGGAGAGCAGGAGGGGCCCTGGCTCCACCGCCACCTACCACTCCAGGTAGGGGGACCCCGGACCCGCACTCCTCCACAGCCCAGGACACTCACCAACAGGTTCTTTAAGAAATCCATCATCTTCCACCGGGCCTGTGCCCTGCGAGTCGGGGGACCCTGTCTGCCAGCCTGGGCACCACGGTAGGTGTGGCTGCTACCACCCAGCTGCTGTTGCTGCCGCTGACGTTGAACAACTTCCTTAAGATCAAATGCCTGGACCTTGGACGGGACAGCTCTGTCCTCACACTGCACTGCAGCCCTGCCGTCCAGGTAGCATTTTAGAACCACTTTGCCCATCTTAAAATCTAATAATGAAACCACCTTCTTGACTCTGTCTGCAGAAATTCTCTCTTCTCATTTATGTTCCTATCCCACTCCCTTCCTCTCTGAAATCAATAAAAAAATAGTGTAGTACCAATGTTACATTTTTAGTTTTGATAAATGTGTTATCATTATGTAAAGTGTTAACATTAGGGATAGCATAATGTTATGATCATTAAGAATTCCCTGTATGATCTTTACAAGTTTTCTGTAAGTCTAAAATTATTTCAAAATCAAAAGTTTTATAAAAGTGAGCAAAGTTTTAAACTAACTCTTCACCAAAGGAAGTATACCGATGACAAATAAGCAAACTAAAGGTGATTATTATTATTACCCATTAGGGAATTGTAAGTTAATACTACAATGAGGTACTGATAGACACATTAAAATGGTTAAATTGAAAAGAAAAACCCCAAACTGTCCATATTGAATGTTGGTAAGGTTGGAGAACAACTGGAATTTTCATAATTGCTGGTAGGAATGTAAAATAGTACTACCATTTTGGAAAACACTTTAGCAGTTTCTTGAAAAGTTATACATACACCTACCATATGATCCAGCCGAGAACAAGGAAAGCACGCCTGCATATATAGATTTACACATAAACGTTCATAGCAGTTTTTTCTGTAATAGCTAAAACCTGGAAACAACCAAAATGTTCATTAACAGGTGAATAGATACACAGATTATGGAATGTTAATTTATACAATACAACTCTGCAACAAAAGGAAGAAAATATTGATACAAACTGTAAATCTAAAGTAATTATGTTGACAGAAAGAAATCAGGCAAAAATAGTATATATTACATTACTACATTCGTATAATATTCTAGAAAATGCGAACTAATCTGTAATGATGGAAAGCAAATGAATTGTTGCTTGTGGAGAAAGAGATTGGGCACTGGTGAAAGTGAGAGCTTATCAAGAAGCATAAGGAATCTTTGGGAGTGATAGATAAGTTTACTACCTTGATTGTTGTAGTACTTTCATGGGTATATCCACATGTCAAAACTTTTCAAATTATAAACTTTAAATATGTTCAGTTTATTATATTACAACTAGAGGCTTGGTGCACAAAATTCATGCACTTGGGGGGGGGGGAGTCAGTCCCGCCGCCCAGCCTGCGCGCTCTCGCAGTCTGGGAGCCCTTGGAAAGTGTCCGACTGCTCCTGCCACCACTCTTGTGCTCATCAATCATGAGCCCAGCTTCTGACTGAGCAGTGCTCCCCCTGTGGGAGTGCACTGGCAGCTCCTGCATTGAGTGTCTGTCCCCTGGTGGTCAGTGTGTGTCATAGCAACTGGTCGTTCCGCCGTTTGGTCGATTTGCGTATTACCCTTTTATTATATAGGATTATACTGCAATAAATCTATTTAAAATATACCTATTTCAAAATTTAGATTTTATGTTAATTTTATGTGATAAGCATAATCTATGTATAAAATTAAATATAATTAAATAGCAGTTGAAAGTATTGGTTCTCAAACCTCAGCATGCATTGGAATCTGCTTGATGGCTTTTTCAAAAAAAAGATTTCTGGGCCTCATCTCCAGAATTTC
>NW_006284850.1:1176453-1205631 GCF_000327345.1 Myotis davidii
TTGGATTTGGATAATTTGCATCTTTTTAACATGGTCCCACATGGTACTGACTTTGAGAACACTGGTATAGGTTTAACATATAGGCTTTTGGGATCAGAAACACCTAAGTTTTAATACTAGTTATTTTGTTTACTAGTTGTATGTCTCTAAGCAACAGATTCCCCTAATGAAAAATGGAAATGATAATAATTGTCCCACAGGACCCTTTTATGAATTAAATGATTAAAGTGATTAGCATCATAATGCTCGGCATGTAACAAGCCAATAAAATAACTAATTGACAGTTTGTTTTTGGTTTTGTCAGTTTGGTTTTATTGCTCCATTGAAGAATTGGTGGAGAAAATAAATGGCAGTGGTCTCAAAATATTTGGCATGTCTTTCCAGTGACAATGGTTTTTACCTCAAGAGTTATTTGGTAAAAAATTGGGGACATCTATAGTATTTTCAACAATAAAGATAAAATTTTAAAAAATTTTAAAAAGAAGTAGGTTTTTATTTTGAAGTACACTACATTGAAAAGAGAAAGAGAGGCACAAAGGGGCCTCTTTGAGGATTCAGAGTTGAATCCACATTTCCCATAGAAAAAAGACAAGTGCTTAGGTACAATCCACAAAATAAAATCAGTTATTTGCCATATTGCAATGAATCTACACATATTTTAAATGTATTAAAATATTTAGTATTTTGGGAAAAAATTCTTTTTCATTGTGTTATTTTAAAATTTATTTTTATATGTTTTTAATTGATTTTAGAGAGATGAAGGGAGAAGGAGAGAGAGGAACATCAATGTGAAGGAGAAATATGGATCCGCTGCCTCCTGCACACCCCCTTCTGGGGATTAAACCCACAACCCCGCGCATGTGCCCTGACTGAGAATGGAACTGGTGACCTGTTGGTTCATGGGATGATGCCCAACCAACTGAGCCACACCAGCCGGAACTTGTTATTCATTTTTAGTGTCCCTCTTTTATTTGTGATGATATATTTCTTTTTAATGGTAAAATTGCCTCAGAAGTAATTTATGTGATGAAAATATTTGCAGCAAATGATATTTACAGCAAAGATGCTACAGCAAAAATACTGGACACAGTAATAATAACCATTAGACGATAAATATTATCATTTTTATGATATATTAGAGACCACCCCAAATTGAAAATCCATTATAATCAGCATCTTGGAAAAGGGTGGACTTGCTTTCTAGAAACATTGTTGTGATACAAATGTCTGTTGTATTAATAATTATTTGTATACAGGTATTCCAAGTTCACATTTCTCCACTTCACTTTTGCAAAAGACCTACATTAGCACAGTAACTGCTTTCGCTAACCAAAAGAAATTGGAAGAGATTTTTGGCTTTTACAAAAGAAAAAAAAAGCCATTACACTACTACTATAGGTGCTGCTGGTCAGATCTGGGCCCTATCCATTTATATGTCACGTAAAATATAGATGGAAAAAAAGAGACATCTGTAATCCTTTCAACAATAAATATAAAGTTAAAAATAAAATAAGGGAGATGAACACAAAAATACTTAGCAAACACTCCCAATGTTTGTAAGACCACGATGAGACCAGTAATGGGACCTCTATTTAACTGACAAGTTTTTCATATCCTGTTTACTGAGGTTTTCCTCCAGCATTAGGAAGACACCTTCAGCATGATGACATACGCTCCCCATTCAGATTTCTTTGGCTTGTCAGTAGTTTCCCTGTCTCTTAGAATAAGGTCATAATAAAATCTCCAATTTAGCAATAAAGGGACCGAAGCCAAGGATCGATGGTTGAAAGATGGAAATAGGAAAGAAATGTGTTTCAGGGAAAATGGCGGAAATAGCCTGTATATGATTAACATCCAGCACTAGGTTCTGATTTTTAAAATTCAGATGAACATTGTATTTTTTAAAAAACACATGACATTGTTTTGACACTTTGGGTTGCATCTAAATAGCTTAAAACCTTTTAAAATGTTCTCTGTTAAAATTGTAACTGTAAATCTGAGCTTGAGTTTTGAAAATATGTACCGTGCGATTATTTCATAAGGTGACTTAGGGAAGGTGAAAACTTTCAGAGTACCTTTTGGAGAGTGTGGGGTTGGGGAGCAGGTATATGCATGCCTGACTCTAGAATTTGTTCCTGCCAAGGCAGAACAGTAGTTGTTGTCCTTTTTTAAAAAAAATTTTTTATTACAAAGGGTATTACATATGTGTGTCTTCTTTCTTTGTTGTTCCCTCCATCAGCTTCAGTGTTTTGCAATAGTAGGTGTTCCATAAATGTTTGACAAGCTAAATTACTTGAGGACCACAGGACTTTGAGTTAAGGTATTAAATTCTTTTTTATTAAAATGAGGATTTACCTGAAAGAAGCCACACATAGACCATTTTTCTCTATTGGTGGTTAGATTATCAGTACAACAAAAGTCAGAGCAATGTTCTGAGAAACTGGAAGAGGAAAAGGTACACTAGGAGTCAGAAGGCTTGGTGCGCATAGCATTTTTGTGGCTGCACCAGTCTGCATTCCCACCAGCAGTGCACAAGTGTTCCTTTTTCTCCACATCCTCTCCAGCACTTGTCGTTTATTGATTTGTTGATGATAGCCAGTCTGACAGGTGTGAGATGGTACCTCATTGTTGTTTTGATTTGCATCTCTCGGATGATTAGTGACTTTGAGCATGTTTTCATATGTAGTTGTTGTCCTTTTGAGTAAGATTCTGATGAGCCACAGGAAAAGAAACAGAAAAACTTTGGACTGATGGTCTCATCCTTGGACCTTGGGTTTAAGGCTCAAAAGTGAGCGCTAGCAGTGAGGGTCCTTGTTGTGAATGTTCCCTCCACGTCCCTCGTGGTTCAGGGTTCAGGATCTGGAAGAGGAGCTGCACACAAATGAAAGAGAAAAGACAGGAGATAATTTCGGAATACTGGGGGGTCAGGCGGGTAAGTCCAACTCAAGGGGAAGGACTTCCACTGGTGCTCAAGCCGCATCAACCTTTTATAGTCAGGTAAACAATGCATTGGTACCACAGTTACAGTTCTTATGAGTTTCACCTGTTTTGACCATAGTTACACTCCCTGCACTTCCCTCAGCCCATTAGCTGCCCAGGTAAGATCTAGGGAGTGTCATAAGGTCAAGCCTAATTATGCTAAGAGGACTGTGCCCTCTAAGCTGGGACTTGTTTGTGACTTTGCCAACAGGTCAGTCCTAGGCTTAACCCTATAGCGGCTCCCCACAGGTCCTGAGGAAGGCAATTGACACTCTGAAGTAGGTTTCATGCGTAGGTATTGGCAAGGGATATCAGCTATGGGTGAAGTGTCAGATGGCATCATCAAACCTCTTCATTTGGCCTGAGAGAGCTGATCTATGTGTCTGTAGGGGGGTTATCTGTGTATAAAATTGGGAAAGTAAACAATTAACAGAGCTGTGGTAACAGTGGTAGAAAACCCTCCCAAATGAGAACACAGCCAGTGTGTGTGTGTGTGTGTGTGTGTGTGTGTGTGTGTGGTGGTGAGCATAGAGCGGCACAGGGCCCAGTGCCACTGGACCCCTATGAGTAGTGAAGGTAATTACAAGCCCTAATACAATACCTGATCATTAAAGCCCACAAAGCCAGAAAGACGTGACACCAACAGATGTGATAGGAGAATTATAATGGCCAAAACGAGGCCATAAACCCATACTGATTCATCAGGGAGAAAAGAGGGGACTGAGGGAGAGGATTATTTATGGTCCAGGCAACTTTTCTGGTGGGGCGCTGCAATCCAGTCAGTATTCTCATTATCACTGCTACTCCAATGCCTGTGAATACAAGTCTTCCTCAGATTCATGTGCTGTAACCTGGAGAAGCAAGGATCACTTAAACAGAGTATTGTCAAAGTGGCTGAGGATTAATGACAGAGAACTGAACCTAGCCAGCATGTATGGAGAGCCATAATGCACATTATATTCTTGGTGAGAATAAGCACACACACAAATAAACTTCTTATATAATAAAAGCCTAATATGCAAATTGTCCCCTCGACCAGGCGTTCGACCTCTCGCTATGATGTGCACTGACCACTAGGGGGTGGTGTGGAACATGGTGAGTGTCAGCGAGGTGGCACAGGCAGCTGGTGGTAGTGGAGGCACTGCTGGCCCCGATGGGCCCCAATGAGAGTGGGACCACAGTGGGATGGTGTGGAGAAGAGGAGCGGGTGGTGCCAGGCCAAGGTGGGTATGAGCGGAGCCCAATCACTCTGCTGACTGCCCTGAATATGGCGACCAGCAGTGGCAGCGGGGGGCTGGGCCACCGCCTGGCTCTCAGGCACTGCGGGAGCCGGGAAGGAGCCCAGTGACTCAGGTGGAGGGGGGCATGCGGGGGCCCAGGGGCCCAGGTGCTGCCCAGGGCCCAGAGGTCAGCTGGAACCTGCCCTTCCATCCCAGACGCATGCGCTTCAGTCACCGGCCAGGCCTAGGGACTGCACCCATGCATGAATTTCGTGCACCAGGCCTCGAGTAAAAACAGAAAGGCCACCAATTCAATAAGCAATAATTGAGCACTTACAATATATTGGGTGCTATGCACGATGGTAGGACTATCAGGGCAAGTAAACATATCCTTGTCATATGTAAATAACTATACTATTGTCTATGCATGACTAGAGCTATGCCAGAGGAGAAAATGAAGAGCTTTGTATGAAAGAGCAAAACATTTAAGTAGTTATAAAATAGTAGCAGGGTGGCCTATCGAAAAGAGTGGATTTGGGTTTAGCAGTTTTAGTTTGCGGTGTTAGTCCTGATTATTGCCTTTCAAAATTAGAAAACCACATCAAGACAAGTAATTTACCCAAATTGCGAGGTTATGGTATTGTTAGAATAGAGATTAGCTCTATAACTCCTAGACCCTGATCCTTTCATTCCACCGTATTTTCAGGGCAATGCGTTATTTGGTCTCCGGGTTGTAGGGCCTACATTTCGAAAGGATGACAGCATGTCCTTAAAAGCTACGGCCTGCCTATTATTAAATATTAAAGACCTTTTTTCTTTGGCAGCCTTGTGGTTCTTAACACAGTAAGACTTCTCAGCTAAGGTGGTTTCAAGGGGTGATGGAATTGCACAAATGCTTGATTGTAAAATTCAAACGAAAATTACCTTTGTCATAAAGAACATAATCATCTTCTTAATGAACACGCCCTGGAACACTAACAGCAGTACACTATGGTCATTTGGAATCAATCAAGCAGTCAGTAACCAATCACCTCTCTTTCCTTTCACCCTTCCCCCACCCCACTGCAGTGCAGTAACATGGCTGCTTCCAGACTGTGAAAATGCATCCCTAGGGATATTGTATCCGTCAAGTGAAAGCAATAAACTTATCTGGGGAATCTGTTCTGCTTCTGAAGGGAAAGAAAAAAGGGAACTAAGTCAATACCCAGACTTTCAAGTCAGAGTCCTGATTTTTCTAAGGTGCCCTCCCCTTCCCCTCCACCTCAAAGGGACTTCATAGCAGACAAAAACTAGGGAGCTATGGTTCACCTCACTTACACTGAAGTCTCCACCATGGAACTTACAGTTCTTACCATAACATTCTGCTACACCTGCAGGCCAGTAGGACCAAAGGCCTCCCTCCATTCATTGTACAGTAACCAGCATCTATTAGCTTTCATTTTATTCTATGTCTTTTGCTAAGCTTTTTATGCATTTCACTTTATTTTTTAAATCCCCACAGAAGCAGAATTATTGTTCCTACATTCCTGCAGATAAGGTAATGAGTTTATTTTTTTGTTTTTTGTTTTGTTGTTAACCCTCACCTGAGGATATGTTTCCATTGATCTTTTAGAGAGAGTGGAAGAGAGAGGGAAACACAGAGAGAAACATCGATGTGAGAGGAACACATTGGTTGCCTCCTGCACGTGCCCTGACCAGGGCCCGGGCAGGGGAGGAGCCTGCAACCAAGGTACGTGCCTTTAACCGGAATCAAACCCGGGACCCTTCAGTATGCAGGCCCATGCTCTATCCACTGAGCTACACCTGGCTAGGGCAAGGTAATGAGTTTAGAGAGGCCACAAGTACAAAACATTATGTTGCCTTCCATTTCCATTATATTTAATCCCACAGAAATAGAAGATAAAACATGGTAGACATCCTAAAATCCTTTGCAAAAATTAATGTGCTGTACATATAAATATGTTATTTTTCTGCTTACTGAAATATTTGAGCATGCCATTGGTGGTTTCAAAATCTGAAAATCAATCAGCATTTTTGAGAGAAATCCCGGTTGGATTCAAGGAATTCTTATTTAGTCTTATGCAAGAAGCCTTCTTTGACTTAAATTCAAGGATTTAGTATCTTGATATTGCTATGGCTTTCAAGTCAGAGGCCCAGCTTTCCTGATGGCCATATGACTGAGTTGGTCACTTTGCATCAGTGGTATCATTTGGTTCATGCGACTTAAAAAGGAGGTCATTTGAATATTGTCACGTGGGATATTATCTTCATACAGCAGTAGACTCCATGTAAACTTTCCCAGAGGATGCTATCATGAAAGGCTTGTGGACCAAATTAAGATGTGCAAACCAAGAGTACTCTTGAAATCTATAGAGCAACTTGAAACCTTGTAAATACATAGAACAAACATTTAAAAAAATAACAAAAATGGACTCAATATTATTTCTTTTTACTTTCAAAATATAAAGAACAAAATAAAGACAAACATTGCAAGTTTAAAAGAAAGTTTAAAAAAGGTATGCAGCCCTAACTGGTTTGGCTCAGTGGATAGAGCATCGGCCTGCAGACTGAAGGGTCCCAGGTTCGATTCCAGTCAAGGGCATGTACCTGGGTTGCGGACAACATCCCCAGTAGTGGGTGTGCAGGAGACAGCTGTTTGATGTTTCTCTCTCATCGATGTTTCTAACTCTCTATCCCTCTTATTTCCTCTCTGTAGAAAAATCAATAAAATACATTAAAAGTATATAAAAAAGGTATGCAGATCACAGTTTAGACTATACCATTTGAATCTTAGATTTGGCAATGGTAATATAAGTTGAGGACTAAAAGAAAGAATACAATCCCAGAGTTATTTATCATGTTCTTTTAAGTTTACTCAACAATGTGGAAATCAAACTGTTTATTGACAGAGAAAATGAAAATGAAACAAATAATTTCTGGGTTTATCTGATCCCAATTTTTTCTTTTTATCTGATCCTGATTTTCTCATTAAGATTTAATAGCTTATAAAAATGTAGATACTTTTAAAATCTGCTTATTATGGAAACTTTGAAACTTAGAGAAACTAGATAATGAATCCATACTTCCAAGACCTAGAGTTAACCATTTTTAGTATTTTGCCATATTCCTTTATCTGTTTTTGACTGAAGCATTAAATATAAGTTACAGACTTCATGATAGTTATTTCAAATGCTTCAGTGTACATTACTAAAGATGACATGATCCTATATAACCACAATATCATTGTCACACTTAACAAAACTATTTTCTAATATCATCTAATACCTGATCTATAGTCACGTTTTTCTAGTTGTCCCCAACATGTCTTTTACAGCTGGTTTGTTTAAACGTGGATTACAGATTCTATTCATTTGTGAGATGTCTAAAGTCTTTTAATCCACAATAGCGGTCACACTTTCTTTTTCCATAACGCTGACTTGTTAAAAAATACCAGACCAGTTATTCTACCTTCTGGAAGTATCTGTTTTCTCATGGTCAGTTGATTAACTTGTTCTCCTATCTTCTATGTTTCATGAAAACTATAAATAAAACCTATAGGTTTATTTTTCAGTGAAATATTTTGTTGTAAGAATTTACCAGATGTGTCCTATGAACTTTTTATTTTATCGCATCAGGAGGCACATAAGTCTGGCTCTAACCTTCATGTTTTCTGTTTATCAGTTAATTGTTGATTGCTGAAATATTCGTTTCATGTTGGTCAGTCTGAGGCTGAAGAAAATGGCCATCAGTGCACTAAATCATTAATTTGACAATGATCAAATTGTTTTTGTCATTAACTGAACTAACCAGTTGGTGCATATTAAACCATACCATATAATCATAGGTGCTATTGTTGTAATGTACCCTGCGAATCACACAAGGACACCTCAAGAAGTGGAATTAAAAAGTCACATTTACCATACTTCACTATATGATGGTCTCCATTTTGGAACAAAAACACCTTTCATATGGTCTTTTAAAAAAATCTCTCAACTCAAATAGAATGTAATCGTTAGGTGAATAATCAGATATGGAGCTTTCATAGATACTCCTTCTACAGCGTGGTGAGCACATTCATTAAAAAGACATGGCTTTCTCACTAACTGCCTGAATCAGTCTTGATATACTGACCTCATATTACGTTTTTTGTTTTGTTTTGTTTTTGTTTGCAGTTTAGGCTCATGAAAAATATCTCTTAAATTGCCTGCCCCTGACTGCTAAGGTTACTTAATAGAGGTACTGGGGAAAGTTTTCCATTTATTACTTTTGGCACTTTAATGAAAAACACCTTTTATCAGTAAATGTGTTTGCTATGCCAGCAAGCCAAAACTAAGAAGAAATATTTTTCTTCCCACTGCTCATATTCCTCAGTTTATTCTGGCCCTCTAAACTAGTTTCTGGTTTCCTTGGATGACACACAAACTCAGAGCTGGAGGTCAGGATTTTAAACATGTATCAATTTGGGAATGATGTTGCATTATAGAACTGTTTTGGAATGCTTGCCAGCCCATTGCTAACTCTTTAGAAATCACTCCTTCCCTCGCATTCCTCCCCCTTCCCATTGTTATTTGATCCAATTAACATGTTACTGAGGTGAAGTCTGAATCATGTACAGTCAAAGCCATGAGGGAATGAGAAAGTTGAAGCAGAAAAAGCCCGTGAGACAGAACCAATTCCATTTTACAGAGACAAAGAAAACAATTTCTTTTTTTCGATGACAAAGAAAAGTCATCTTCTCACAGCTTTTCAGTTTCTTGTACCAGTTCCCATGAGATCTAGCAGTATTCTTCTCCCCGATATTTCTATATATTTACAATGCTACATCTCCTTGGGTTTAATTTGACCAATGGCAAGTTGATTTCTGTCACTTCCAACCAGAGAAGCTTGCATTGTAGCACAGTTAGATAACATCTCTTGGTTTTCTAATTTAGGAAATGAGAACGAATGAAAGAAGCACCTTCTTCCTCTTTGCAGACCTCCTTTGCTAAGCCTGAATTCTGTTAGCTTTGGATAAGAACAGTTGCAACTTCAGAATCTTTCTTTGTTAATACCAGGAATTGCTGTATTTCTCCACAGACTTTGGCTTAGCTTTAAATTTTGTGGTCACCATGAGTTATGAAGGTGATCAAGCTTGCCTTTTTCATTTTTATGACTAGAAAGCTTAAAAATAAGTTTGAAATCCACATAGAGCAATAGTTTAGAACAGTGATTTTCAATTTTTTCCAACCCCTGGCACACCTAAACTAATTATTAAAATTCTGGGGCACACCAAAAAAATACATTTTTTTGCCGATCTGACAAATAATAGGTATAATTTTGATTCATTCAAACCAGATGACTATTATTGTGTTGGCTGTTGTCATTTTTTAATTTGAAAATCTAAGGGAAGAGAGGCCAGTGGCCTTGCCTAAATAGTCAGATATTGCATGTTTTAAAAATTCTTTCGACGCACCAGTTGAAAGTCATTAGTTTAGAAATTTGTAATATGTGATTTTCCATTAAGTTCATTCCTGGATCCATTTTCCAAATCTTCTTTGTTCTTTTTTCCCCTCCTCTCCTTATCACCCATTTTTTTATCTTTTATAATCTTTTCTTATTTTATAAATCTTTTAAATAAATATAAATTAATATCACACCTAATGAGCCCTGCATACAGCTGTATGCATCCAAGATGATCCATAATTACCTGTTGAGTCTTCTTTCACTTAAGGTCACAAATATTCTTCTGAATGCAATAAGCAGTGACTACCTAATAGAAGTCTTTGGGGCTTTAAGTAAAAGGTTCTGCCCAAGATTTTGTGGTTATCAAAATAACTATATACTTATATAAATCTACCAATCATGTAGATGCAATTTTCAAAATTCTATATTCCATGTATTTATTTTGATACATATACAAGTTTTAAATATTATATACAAATATAATACTTCCTATTTTTCCTGCTTCCATTACATGAAACAATTTTACTCAAACTCTTTATATCATCTTCAACATCACTTACTAGCATTACTATTCCTATCTATACAGCCTTCTTTAAAACTATGTTATGAAAATTTTCCAACATATGGGAGAGTGAAGATTATAATCTTTTATATACCTCCTAGAGGCCTGGTGCATGAGTTCATGCACCAGTGGGGTCCCTTGGCCTGTCTTGCAGGATCGGGCCAAAACCGGCTCTCTGACATCCCCCAAGGGGTCCTGGATTGTGAGAGGGCGCAGGCCAGGCTGAGGGACCCCACTTGTGCACAAACAGGGCCATGGAGGGATGCAGGAGGTTGGCCAGCTGGAGAGGGACCGTGGGAGGGCTCCAGGGTGTGTCTGGCCTGTCTTACTCAGTCCTGATCAGCCAGACCCCAGCAGCAAGCTAACCTACTGGTCGGAGTGTCTGCCCCCCTGTGGTCAATGCACATCATAGTGAGCAGCTGAGTGGCCTTAACATATCATTAGCATATTACACTTTGGTTGGTCGAATGACCAACGGGTCAACCAGACACTTAGCATATTAGCCTTTTATTATTAAAGATTGCCTGGCTTCAATAATTATTTATATATAGACAATTTTATTTCATCTATATCACTTCCCATTCCCCTTCCCTGAAATAAGAGCCCTATAAAATCCAATTTAAATTGTATGAACTTATGATATTTTTTATTATGATGTATTTTATCTTTAAAATATTAGATCAAGCCACATGAAACTTCTGATATTCTACCACTTTTAATTTATAGAAAAGGCAATTTCATATGGTTCAAAACCATATGATTCACGTGGTTCCTCACTCTGTCCAATAAGGCCAGACACAGTGTTCAATCTAATACCAATAAGTGTTTATGCTACCTGAATTATGGTCTCTGAATATCATTTCTCATTAACAGGAACAAGGGTTCTTTGGAGAAATGGCTAATTTGATTTCTGTGGCAGGAAATGTGCAAGAGAAACTTGAAATAGCTTACTGTACCATAAAGCAAGGATGCAGAGGCTATTGTGCTTAAGTTAAAAGGACTCAGGAGCCAATTTGATGTTTTTGATGATTCCTGCACAAAAATTAAGTCAAGAGCATTTCCTCTTCACATTTTCAGAACTACGTCAGGTCAGGGGAATTTGACTTGAGCTAGTTAATCAATAATAGTCTTTGTTAGTGATTTTCTCTTTCTCCTTCTCCAAGAGAGACATTTCTTTTGAGGATTGGTGAGTGATATTTCATTGATGAACTTTCTTTTAGAACAATGATCACTTAACTCCAGAGAAGGTCAATGGATTAGAAGGTTGTAATTGACATTTCTGGTCAACAATAACATGTCTACATAACTATGGATATATTTAACTTTGAAGTTATCTATATAAAGAGATGAACGTCCTTCAGTTTGGAAAAAAAGTGAAACAAATCTGAGGGGGGATCATTATCACAAATGACTGCCAAATGCCTCAGGAAAAAGGGAAGCTATTTGTGATTCTAGTGATTGCTGTAAGGGGAATTTCACAGATCCTCCTAAGATACTGTCAAGTGCTTCAAAGGAAATTGAATAATTGTTTGCCTCTGGTAAGTCTGATCTCAGTTGAAAATATAGATACACATATTAGAACTGTATATAGATGCTCCTACCACACTGGATTCCTAGCCTTCATCTATCTGAGAACCAAGTGAAACAAAAAAGTTTCGGAATTAATTCTGAATTTCTCCTCAGCCACTTCTGTCAGCAGACAGATGCAGAGAAACAGGTAAGGTTGTATCAGTGGTTCTCAACCTTCCTAATGCCATGACCCTTTAATACAGTTCCTCATGTTGTGGTGACCCCCAACCATAATATTATTTTCGTTGCTACTTCGTAACTGTAATTTAGCTACTGTTATGAGTCGTCATGTAAATATCTGATATGCAGGATGTATTTTCATTGTTACACATTGAACATAATTAAAGCCTAGTGATTAATCACAAAAACAATATGTAGTTATATATGTGTTTTCCGATGGTCTTAGGCGACCCCTGTGGATGGGTCGTTCGACCCCCAAAGGGGTCGCGACCCACAGCTTGGCGACCCACAGGTTGAGAACCCCTGGGTTATGTGAAGCCCTTATCCATTCTTGCCAGCTAATATCTTCTACATTGGTTGTAGGACAAGTTCTAAGGACATGAGAATACAAAGCAATGGCGGCTTTTGCAATACAGAATGCTTTCCACTTGGGCAGGTAAAAAAGTGCACTGCTGCCCTAACTGATTTGGCTCAGTGGATAGAGCGTCGGCCTGCGGACTGAGGGGTCCCAGGTTCGATTCCGATCAAGGGCATGTACCTTGGTTGTGGGCACATTCCCAGTAGGGGGCATGCAGGAGGCAGCTGATCGATGTTTCTCTCGTATTGATGTTTCTAACTCTCTATCCCTCTCCCTTCTCGCTGTAAAAAAATCAATAAAATATATTTTTTTAAAAAGTGCACTGCTGACAGGTGTAGATAGAACTAGATTAAACTGGGAATAAACCACCTATCCCTACAACCTCCTAATCCCGGTTTTTTCCATTCCTTCCATTCCAAGCCATCTCCACACTCAAAACTTTTTCTTCTTGAAAAACAAATTTGATTGTGTCCTTTCTTTGCCACAGTGCTAAATTAGTATGGTTCAAAATTGGCATTAAAAGACCTCCCCATAAGTTTAATTCTTAACCTTCCCAACTTTATCTCCTGCCATCTCCATCGCCCCAGTCTTTTATTCCTAAGCCAGGATTCATCTGGAAATATTTCCTAACTCCAGTGACTAACAGCATTTCACATTTCACTAGAACTGTACATTCTCAGGGCAAAGTAACAAATTTAAATCTTCAAGCAGAGTTAAGGTCATACATATAAGCATAACCAATGGATGCAAGACACTGGGGGTGGGGGTGAGGGCCTGTGCCAGGGGGTAGGGGAGGCCAGGGAGGAGGTCAATGGAGAAAAAAAGGAGACATATGTACTACTACCTATCTTTAATACTTTAAACAATAAAATAAAATTAAAAAATAAACATCAATGATGAACCTTGTTATTTCCAGAAGACAATTTTTAAAAATATATAGTTTTATTGATTTCAGAGAGGAAGAGAGAGGGAGAGAGAGATAGAAACATCAATGATGACAGAGAATCACTGATTGGCTGCCTCCTGCACACCCCCTACTGTGGATTGAGCCCACAACCCAGGCATGTGCTCTTGATAGGAATCAAACCCAGTGGCCCTTCAGTCCTCAGGCCTAGGCTCTATCCACTGAGCCAAACTGGCTAGGGTCAGAAGACAAAGATTTATAGAGAACTTTAATAAAATAAGGATATCAGATTATTGCGAGTAAATAGCATAGATATTCAAGATACCCTAGAACATCTTTTTCACACTCCCTGAATTTTCTTGCTTCAAAATAACTGTTCCAGCTGTTGCCTCCCCACACTTTATAACTTTCTATCAAAGTCTCATGCTTCAAGGCCAAATTTCAATTTCACCTATTCTAAGATCATGAGAAAAATTAGCATTATCAGTCTTGATAGTCCCTTAGCAATTCATTTGCACCAATGTGCCCATCTGCTCTGTTCTGGTTTTGTTTTTTATAACTTACCTTCTTATTATGTAGGGAATGTTTAGAAAACATTTCTTATTGTGCATTTCCCACAGTACTTATTGTAATATTTTATACACTGAGGGTAATAATAAGCATGTTAAATTGAATTGATTGCAATGAATGGAAAAGAGGAGAAAACCAAGATATATTTGACTTATATCACCAGTTCTTTTCTGGATGACTTTCCATGTTGATCCCAGGGTGAGTGACTCCTGGTAGAAAACCTTTTCCTGTCTTTGGATGGACATCTTAAGTCCCCTCTTTAAAATATGAAGCACAGGTTAATCTTTCGGAGTTAGCCACCCTGAATGGTTCCTGTTCTTAAAGTTGCTATGTATAATCAGAAGTAGTTTAGAAGTAGAGAGTGGTTGCTATCCAGGAATCAATGATTGACATCTAGAGCTACTCTGCGTGGTCCTTAAGCATGTGGGTTTGGGTTAAGTTCCGGCTCTACCTTTTACTATTTGAATAACCTTGGTCAAGGTATTTAACTTCTGTGGAAAGTTAGTTTCCCTAAGAAGAGAGGGAGTTTTGGGTAGAGGATGCTTATTTAAGTGGAGCTTGGTATCAACATCCGTGAAAAGGATTCAACAGAAGCAGGAATAGGAAAAAGGAGAAGACTAGTTACAATATAAACCCACCTACAGCCCTCACCACTCCCTTGAGGGACTGTGGAGCTAGAATGCTCCTACAGAGTTGACTCAAGTGGATCAAGATGTCAGGCTTTTCTCTTCCCACACGGACATTGGAAGTGGGTAAATATTTAACAACTGGCCTCCTGGGAGAACAAGGGACTGATCTGTAGTGTTTGCTGATTTCTATAATGTAAACACCCCCATCCATGCTTATTTCAAGCTATAAACATTAGGTCACTGTACATCATATTAGGGAGAGATGTATACAATGGGCTCTAGCAGTACATGCGGGCTCCAGCACACACTGAAGGGATGTGACCTTGTATAAGGGATTTTTTTATGAAGTCCAGAAAAGGGGCCACTTGCCACTTTCTGTCTGAATGCCAGTCTTTCTATATCCCCTCCCCTATAGGGAAGCACAAATTCAATTCCTGCATAGGCCTAACATTCCCTACAAAGGCCTGGCCAACTGTTTCCTTCATGGCTACCTAAAATACAGACTAGCTATTTTCCACTACAGAGGTGGGCTTAGGAAATTCTAGGTCTTAAAATAATTTTAGATGTTCTTCCCATATGGAGACATAGAACTAAAAACATACTTTACTATTTTTTTCTATCTCCCACTGCAGCGAGAACAAGGGAGACATTGAAATCTCCATAGACAATCCTGCTGCATTGGCTTATAGTAATTTTCAGCTCTTCTCACCATCCTCTGAAATCTACCCCCCCCCCCAAGACTATAATAGTGAATTGCAACATCTTTAGCAGAGTTACTACATAGAGTAAAAAATCCATACCACCCTCTCCAGGCTTCTAATTATATCCTTTCTCTCTAGAAAAGGCATTCTGTCAATAGAATTTCCCCTGAGGGCCATTGGCGAGCACAAAGAGCAAGTCAGGAGTGTCAGGGGAGTCATACTTCTTGCCCTCCCTGAAGTGGAGGCAGAAGTACATGCTATTGGGAACTTTCAGTGACCGGGCTCCCCTGAGAAATCCCTAGTGACTGAGGGTCAAGCTTTCTTTACAACCCCAGGGGTACTGGTATCAGGACCAGTTTTTCACTCTATTTTCCTCCGGGGCAAAATAAAAGAATCAATTAAAATATATGACAATGGTTATTTTTAACAGTTTCCAGAATTTCTTTAACAAAGAATTCTCTGTGAACCTGTTTAGAAAAGGAAAATTTTATAAAGAATCCTCATCTTGAATATTTAAAACCAAAGTAAAAGTAAATATTATTGGGTATTAAATTTGAATGGCAAATTCATACCCACCTGTGGTCTATGGCATCCAAAGTCAATACCAATATAATGATTCCTGATCATTGTACCGATATAATGATTCCTTAACAAGGCATCTCACTGTTACTTTTTAAAAGTTTATCTTTAATGTTGAAAGTATTATAGATGTCCCCTTTTTTCTCTCATTGACCCACTCCACCCTGCACCCTCCCCTCCCAGGCCTTCACCACACTATTGTCTGTGTCCATGGGCTATATAATAAAAGCATAGTATGCAAATTGTCCCCTCAACCAGGAGTTCTTCCTGGCCAACAGAAGGGAAGGAGGCCCCAGCTGGTAATGACAGTGGCTGGCGGTGCGTTAGGTAGCCCGGGGGGAGGGAGGGAGGCCTGGCCAGTAGCCAGCAGCCTCTAGGAACCCAATCAGTGCACAGAATTCGTGCACTGGGCCTCTAGTATGCATATAAGTTCTCTGGTTAATCTCTCCCCACACACCACCCCACTCCTGCCTTCTCTCTGTTACTTTTTGAAATAAAATTAATGGAATAGAGTGTCCAAACTCAAAAGGACCTTAAAGATATTTCACAGATGAGAAACTGAGGCTTAGAGAAGTTAAATTATTTTTCTAAATATATTTCACTTTCAGCAGCTAATGGCAATCCTCGTGTATCTAGAAACTAATTACTATTTCCTACCTCAAAAACAACATTTTCTGGAAAACTTGGAAAGAATGGAAAATATTTGACTTTATGTGTTGTCTTCATGCTTTTAACAAAACAAAAGGAACATTTTTTTTCTATTTCTTAAAATTTAGGCTTCATACCACTGGCTGAGAAAAAAAAAAAAAAACATTCTTAGGAGCCAGCAATTGAAAGAAACACAAATATCCGTCAACAGAAGAATGGATAAAACACACTGTGGTATATTCATATGACTGAATATTACTCAGTAATAAATATGAATAAACTACTGATAAACATAACAACATGATGCATCTTACATACCTGTGGAGTAAAAGAATCCAGACCCCAAATAATACATATTATATTATTCCATCAATATGGTTAAGGTTAAAACTCATCTATGGTGATACCAATCAGAGTAATGGTTGCCTATCAGGAAAGCTTTCTCAGGTAATAGAAATGTTCTATATTTAGTTTAGGGTATGCATATTCACACTTTGAATAATTATAAAGGCAGTGTTTATTAAAATACATTTCATTTTCAAAATTGAGTTATCAACTATTAAAGTATGTATAGATTTTGGGGGACATTCTGTATATATGATTGTCATAACTCATTGAATACCAGAGATGTGTACTATCTCCATGTAAATAATTAGAAGAAACATTTAATCATTTCACATTAAATTCACTTTTATGGAATAAAAAACAGGGAAATCACTTAATAGTTGGCTAATTTTCTCCTTGTAATCCCCTGTGATCAACCCCTTGGCTCTCTCCATTTTATCTCCATATGTGATTTTGGCATTTCAATGGTCTTTCAATTAAAACATTGTTTATATCATGTAGATCAACAGATTTTTGTATATTTGCTTATTCTATCAATAAGTAGAGTATCTATATAATCTTAGTAACCAATGTCACCCCAATAAATTTAATTAGAAAAGAGTATTTCAGAATGCTTATTTTTACTACCCCCATCACTTACATCAATCAGAAATTATTTTAGCTTCATGTGATAGGTAACTTGACTAAAATGGCTTAAAACATAAATGCAGTTTTATATCTATCTATCTATCTATCTATCTATCTATATATAAAGGCAGCTACAGTAACGGCCATAACGACCTAACAACCAGTTTCTATGATGCCCACTGTGGCCAGTGAACCGGCCTGATCAGGGGGTGGAGCTGGTGGCCAACCTCCCTCCATCTCCTCCTCCCGACAGGCCCATCCCCCATCTGCTCTGGTTGGGGCCGGGTCGGCCGGACCCCACCTGTGCACAAATTTGTTCAATGGGCCTCTAGTATTTAATAAAAAGTCCTGAAGTGGGTGATGTCAGAGATGGACACAGCGTTTTAATTGTGTACTAAGGACCCAAGTTCTCTCTACTCTCCTATTCTTTTAAAGAAATGGGCTTTTATACCCAAGCTTGCTGCTCCTCCTGGATGGGTTCACATTGATACTCAAAGCAGAGATTCCTTAGCAAGAAAGGAGAAAGTGAGAAGCCAATAGCATATGCCTCAATTTTAATGCCATATTTTAAGAAAATATAAGCCATTCTTGTTTACCATATACAAAAGGAAAATGTAAACAATGAAGGCTCCCTTACAAACTTTCAGTCTAAACCACAACTTACATGCTATTTCCTGTTTGTTTTTCCTGCTACCATTGTTTTCAAGAAATTTGTTGGCTGAACTTATACATTTATCTTCTACATAACTTGAGAATTAGCTTTTTTCATTCTATTTTTTAATACTTCTGTGGGCATTTTGATTGGAATGGAGTTGCATTTACTAATTAATTTTGATATAACTGAAAATTGCACATAGATTTGGAAATATTATATAAAAGTATATCCTCTGTACATTGAGGAATCTTTTTGGAAGCAAGATTCTTGAAGGGGCTGGCATTGAACAAGGCGGCTGACATTGAACATGGTGGCTGACAAGGATCAAATGGTTTTAACATTTAGAATCAGTGGAAATACAAAGAAGAATGAAATTGTAATACATATTCATCAGCAAAAGTATAAAGACAGAACCAGGAGATGACCTGGCATTACATTTCCCACTATTCATAGTGACTCCCTAATTGGAAGTCTCCAACATAAAATAAGGAAAATGAGACTTGGCACTAAAGGAACATTATTATGCTACCAAGCACTGATGCGCTGCAATAAACTCTGTATTCAGACATCACAGAGAACCTCCTGATAATAAAAGAGAGATCTTGAATCATCCATAAGAGACATATTCTCCTTTGCATAATAGATCAACATTCTTCTAAAGTGAGTCACAGAGTAACTCAACTGTCTTCCACAGCTGAGATTTATTGTGAGTATTAAATTAGCTATTGTATGAAGAGCTTGCTTGATACAGTGCCAGACATATATTGTGGATTTAGTAAATGGTGGCTATCACTATAAATAGATAAATATAATGGTAGGTAGTATTAACTCCACTTTGCAGAAATTGAGTCTCAGACCCCTTACATAGTTTTTTTCAAGGTGTTCTAGATAATATACACCTTCTTGACTCCTAAATTATGCTATTCCCACCCCACTATACTTTTCTGCCTGTGTTCTTTACCAGTGTCTTACTATAGGGAAGCTATCGAGCCCTTTTTCTTAAAGACAATTATATCAAGGTGATAATTTTTCCCCCCAAAATCGATATATATTATGACCAACATGCTCTTGAAAAGATAAAGCAAATTACTTGAATTTGAAAGGTTCCTAACAACGTGGGATCCATGAACATGAAAATCATACTAAACATCTTGAACTACATTTATATGATTTTGAGATTGTCACAGAATCATAGGTGATTAGATCTTGAAGATCACCTAGTTTATCCCCTTCAAATGCTAGAGTGATGACATCTGAGCAGGTGAGGAACTTGCCAGTGCTAGCCCATTGATGAATGTAGACCTCTTGATCCAAGCTTCCTGATTCCCAGTTCAGCCCAGTTCTTTGAAATAATATCATGGGCAGAAAATGTGAATTGAACTAATTGATGTATAAAAACCATCATTTTCATAGTAAAATTAGGAATTATTATGCACTTTACTACATTTTAAATTATTTTAAACATTGTTTTAGGTTTAATTTTTTTTCTTTGTTTTAAAATGTCTTTGATATAGATTATTATTTTTATTTTTAATCTTCACTTGAGGATATTTTTCCATTGATTTGTTTTTAGAGAAAGTGGAAGAGAGAGGGAAAGACTGAGAGAAATATCGATGTGAGAGAAACACATTGATTGGTTGCCTCCTGCATGTGCCCTGACCAGGGAGAAGCCTGCAACCGAGGTACCTGCCTTTGACCAGAATTGAACCTAGGATCCTTTGGTCCGCAGGCCAATGCTTTATCCACTGAGTCAAACCAGCTAGGGCTGGTATAGAGAATTTTAATTGAAAAATCACTAATGATAAAAACAAATGGGACAACAAGTTTTATTGAAAATATAATTATTCAAGCTTACTTAGATTGTAGTTTGTATTTTTAAACTAGAGGCCCAGTGCACGGGATTCATGCACTTGTGGGGGGGGGGGCATGGCCTGTGGCGATCAGCCCGCTATGGAAGCACTGCTCATATGGTCAGCCAAGCGGCTGTGGAGCAGGAGCAGCCACTCATCCCGGTCAGCTGAGCAGCGCTCCCACTGTGGGAGCACACTGACCACCATGGAGCAGCTCCTGCATTGAGCATCCACACCTTGGTGGACAGTGCATGTCATAGCAACTGGTTGACCAGTTGTCTGGTTGTTCTGCTGTTGGGTCACTGGGCTTTTATTATATAGGATATATACAAATATTACAATAAATATCATTGCAAAAATTAAAATAATGCTGAAGTAAACAAAGCAAATACTTGCCTCTTTCCCACACTATTGTTCAACAGTAACTACTTTGAAAAGTTACAGGGTATTCTTTTGTTTCTCAGTTAATTCATTTAAGTATGTGAAAATTAGATATTTAGCTTGGTAAGTTAGTTATCCAAATTATTTTACACTTGTTTCCTCAAAAGCAATATGACTTGGTAAACTTTCTCTGTCAGTACAAACAAATGTACTTTATTCTTTTTAACTGTTACATATATTTAATGGCATAAATCATAACATTTATTTGCTTACACCCTTACTGATGGTCATTTAAGTTGTTTCTATTTTTCATAATTATTATTCACAAAAATGCTGCAATTGATTTCCATCTACATGTTTCTTGATGTACTTGTGTGACATCTTTCTCAACAATAGATACCAGGAAGCATCGGAATGTGTTTACACATTGCTAAATTTTATTCTCCAAGATTGTTTTGTCAGTTTATACAATCACCAGTGAGAAAGCGTGACTCCCCACATGTGTGCTAATTCTTGATGTTAGTAATCCCTAGCTTTTATTTGATGGCCAGTGATAATATTTTTTGCTTCTATTCATTTCAATATATGTAATTCATAGTATGTTAGAAAAATATTTATGTTTTTCTCTTTTATCTATTTTTACTTTTGTGTTGATTGTGCTTTTTATTTTAAAGGATATCTTTATATGTTATTGTGTGGAGATAGAAAAATAATTTTTTTCACCATTTTCTGGCTGAGCTAATAATCAAACATGAGACAGATTAACAGGAGAAAATGACAAAAATTATTACATATGTACATATGGGGGTTCCATGAAAATATGGGACCCTAGGACACATGGGACAGTTGAGGCTTATATGCCATTCTGAATTTAGCTGAGGGAGGCAGGGGTTTAGTATTTCAAAAGGAAACTTCAACATAAATAGGATCTCTAGCACCAACAGGAATCATCACTGTTGATTTGACTTACTGATAATGCTTATATTATGTAGAGCCTGTTTTCCATATTTTCAGTAATGATGTCTTTGGTCAAATAAAAAGAAAATAGATAAAAGGAAAAAGAACAAAGACAAACAGATAATACAGGCAAACTAGTACAACCAAGGTCATAGATGTAATTGTCAAAACTACAGTAGAACATTCTAAGTTTGTATGGCCATTCATTGCTTGCTTTCTCATGATTAATGACATGCATTTGTATGATAGTAGACCCGGGGTTATAATTCCAATTTGTTACTATCCAATACAGCAAAGTTAGCAGGTTCACTTGAGGTGTGGAAAGTAAATTTAGATTTATTTCATCTGTGCATAAATGACAGATCAGTTGAGATAAACAAGCCATTTCCCATCCCCTCATTATTTTTTTTAAAATATATTTTATTGATTTTTTACAGAGAGGAAGGGAGAGAGATAGAGAGTTAGAAACATCGATGAGAGAGAAACATCGATCAGCTGCCTCCTGCACATCTCCTACTGGGGATGTGCCCGCAACCAAGGTACATGCCCTTGACCGGAATCAAACCCGGGACCTTTCAGTCTGCAGGCTGATGCTCTATCCACTGAGCCAAGCCGGTCTTGGCCATCCCCTCATTATTTAAATCATTGGTCACTGTCATGATTATGATCATGTTCCTAGCAGTTAAGAAGAATCATCACACTATAATTAATGAAGGAAAGAAATAATCAGTTTACATTTGAAAATATTATGGAGAAAAATACTTTTGTAGCTTTGTATTTAAAAGATTTGCTTTAAATATGTAGAATCTAAATAATTCCGGGTAAGCCAGACATACAAAACCAACAATGCTAACAAAAGGATAACTTCATTTCTCACATGAAAGCAAATGCTGGCCACTACTTTTATAAATTAAAAAACATCTAAGATAATTTCTACTACATAAAATTATATCCCCTTCACCCTTTCTTTAACCTATAACCTGAGAATAAACCACCATAAACAGAATTTTAAAAATGTCTTTACAACCAGTTTGTAGTTTGAATATTATATAACTCAAGTAATAGGTCTATAGCAGTCTTATTTTGTTCTGTTATGACTAATTGTGACAAGTCCCTTAAGAAAACATATTAATATTAATAAAACATATTCATAACCAGAAATATTAATTTATCAATTGTATCTAACCACAAGGCAAAATATATCATAACCATTGGTAGCAATGGACAATAGACATACCACAGGTTGGTCAAGGCACATCTCCTGCTTGGGTTTTGGTGCTGCTTAACCTGGGGAATTACTGGATATATGAGTCCTTATGAATTATACTAGCCTGGTTTCTAAGTATCATCAGGACAAAAGTCTATACCTTAGGCAACCAAAATATTTAATGATAAGACAACTACTTTTAGGGTATTAACATCTTTCTCAGCTGTTACATAGTTTTTGCCAACTGCACATTCTATTCTTATTACTGTCATCAACCACATGACACTTTCCTGAGGTGAAATTCTGGTAGTCTTTATTCCCCACGCATCCTACACTCAGTATCCTGCTCATAATGATTCCAATCAGCCTTGAAACCCCTCACAGGAGCTGCAATTAATTTCAAGAAATTCTTCATATCTTAAAAATCTCTCATGACAATTTAAAAGCTGGCAATTTCCAATAAAGTTAATTGTAAATTAGCAGGAAAATCTGTAAGCAAGCCCATCATAATTTCACATACAGGAAACTGAGAAATTAATTTAAGATGTCCAAGAAAAGATCATATAGGATTTCACAAGTTAGCACCATTTTGGTGGAATCCCAAAGGTTGGAGTCTGTTCCTCATATTTGCAAATCTCACAAATTAATTTGTCAGTATACTCTGTTTATCAGGATCTCAGGGAAAGACTACATCTAACCAAACTTATGAGGCTGGTGTGGAAATTGCTTTTACATAAATCCATGGCTAAAGAATTACTCATAAACTAGAGTGAAACATAATTTACTGTCTAAATTTTGACACTTTTAAGATTGAAAAGGGTACTATAAATACATAAGCTGGGACAAGAGGTACAAACGGTAGCCACCCAGGATAAAACAAGACATATGGTCACTTTATCCATAACTCAGACACTAATCTCCATGGTCCAATGCCTAGTCTACCTTGTATCAAGGTCTCTGGGAAACCAAAATAGTAATTTAAAAGTTGTGTGGTCAGTGCACACTTATATCCAAAGCAGATGGATAGCTCTGGCCATAGATAAATCTATTGTAGTGGGCAGGCAAACATAGTGCGCCAGAATCTATTTGTTGGTTGTAATATAAACATGTCCCTCAGGTCCAGTGTGTCTTCTTTTTTTGGACATATTTTTTCATTCCTCTTTTCTAGGTTCACTTTCCTCTACCTATTCAGGTAGGATACAATGCAATCGGTTATAAGTTAACTTTCTAAGTTAAAAAAAAATTCCAGTCTTACCTCGCAAAAGAGATACTATAGTCACTTAGACTTGAATATTTTCCAAATTTCAGCCACATCCACATCAACCATCTTAGTTTACAGCTGCAGGTGTTTAATCTCATTTATTATTAGACATCAAATTATCTTCTGAGAATGAAAGCAGAGAAAAGGAAATCCCGAAGCCTTCTGACTCCATTGTGATAGACTGATAACGATATTCCTATATTGTTCTACAAAATTATATTAAGGCAATGTGTAATTTATAACTAAGACAAAACATATTATTAAATGAGATCAAAGTGTTTGTTGTGGCAATTTAGAATAATTATCACCAATTTACGGCAAGCTTGGTCAGTGATAAGTAAAGAAGATATATAATAACTGGTTGAACAACTGAACCTATAATTGGAGGAAGCAAAGTTTTGGCTTCTGTAAGATGTAAATGAGAATAAAAAACTTAATCAAAAGTTAGTTTAGATGTCACCAGTGAGCAACCCGCAAGCATGTGCTTATAAGCACGTTGACAAAGTAGTAGAAGCCAAATCAAATGCTACTTAGGAAATAGCACTTGTGAGATGTTCTGGGAAAGCATTGTAATAATAGGGGAGTGAACCTTGCCCAAGAAACATTAAAACAATTAATTAAGAATGCAGTGGAAAGTGCTGGTTAATAGAAAATTTTGCAAATGCATTCATAGGAAAGAAAAAATGAAAATTGTTATCTCAGTCAGAGACACTAAAGCTTGCAGAAAATGTAGAATGACTGATTTCAGTGATCAGGGATTTTGGACATACACTGACATACGCAGTGCATGTACTTTATCCAAGTACTAGTAAATCATCTTTTTAAGCCAGTTTTGGAGGCAGTGCTTCTATTCTATTGTATCATCCATTTAAAATGAATACCAATGAATGCTTGTGAACTCTAAAGACTAAAAGGGGGATTAAATAGTACTGTGTAATGATAATATAAACTCCAAGGCCAGGGAGGTGTAAAGTTAAATTATTGAAAGATAATATTAAACATATGTGATGAGAAGTGAACTGAAACTGACAAAAAAGAAACCTTCGGAAGAATATAAATATCTACACTCCTACTCTACCACCATCAACACTGGTAAAAACAAAAGACCTCATCTATGCCTTTCTTGATCTCCTTTAGTCCCCCTTTGTCCTATAATCCCTCCATTCAGAAGACAGGGCTCAGTGTGTTTTCTTACTCCTATTCTGGAGCAGTCAAATTCTCATCCTGGCCTTCATATAGCCTGTTCTTATCAAAATAATATTGAGTTATGATGTAGTAATAAGCACGCCCAAGTTTCAGTAGATTAACACCTGGAATATATTTTTTAAATACATAAAATCTATTGTAGGTCAGGTGACTCTATAGTGCAATTGTCTTCATGAGATAACCTACCAATACAAACTGCTTCAATCTTGCATCTCTGCGGTTTTAATGCACCACTTCAGGTTCACCACTGAAAGGGAAGGTTGTGAGAAGAAACAAGTCATCTTTTCTGTCAAAGAACAGACAGTCGCCATGTTGGCTGCATGACTTGCAGCTCCCTGGGGACCGCCATCTTGAAATGGCCAAGGCCAACCCCTCCCCTTGAATTAGCCAATCAGGAAAGACTGTGGCCTGAGCTCCAATCAACAGTGAGGGACAGGTCATGTGCATCAGGGATTAAAAAGCCCAGCGGACTGCCTGCTGGGTGTGTGTGCTCCAGACCATGTGTGCGCACCCTTCTACATAGAAGGAGAGATGTTTGAATTGCTGCTTGGCTCCTGAGTATGTTTTGTGTTCTACCAAGACCCCACAATTGGGGGGCTTGCCTCATTTCTTGCAAGGTGAAACAGATATTTCACTGTCAGTTCAGAGGAGACATCATTACCTCTGCTCATAACCCATTAGTTAGTAGTAGATGCATGGTCACACTAACTTCAAGGAGTTCAGGAGGGTATTGGTGAACAATAGAAACATCTATCAAGAGCTTTCCATGCTTTATCTTTGATATGCTAAAGGAATTTATGCAAATTTCTTCCTCTTCCCAAAACCTGATTTTCAAGCTTATTGTTTTCTTAGGAATGCAAAAAAAATTAATTTGACCCAGTTTTAAATTTTTTCAGTTTCAGTTTACATTCAATATTATTTAAAATTTGAAAAAATTTGCCCAGCCAGCATGGCTCAGTGGTTGAGCATTGACCTATGAACCAGGAGGTCATGGTTCAATTCCCAGTCAGGGTACATGCCCTGGTTGGGTCTTGATCCCCAGTGTGGGGCGTGCAGGAGGCAGCTGATCAATGATTCTCATCATTAGTGTTTCTGTCTCTCTCTCCCTCTCTTTTCCTCTCTCTGAAATCAAAAAATATATATTTTAAAAATAAATAAAATTTGAAAAAATTTAACTTGACCCTCACTGCTTAGACATAACAGAGTTCTCTTGTGAGTGTATCTATCATTTTCCTCAAACTCAGTGCTCCAATCGGCAGGAAATTCCTAGAGTCAAGTAGTAGAATGTGCAAATACATGAAAATGTTTAAAAACTATCCCATTTTATGATAATATTGAAATATATTCAGCTTTTGTAATACCTGGGAAATAATGTTCATTCTATGAGCAGGAAAAAAGTACAAAATTGGCTGAGTTTAATAAAAAATGCAATCATTTATAATGAGTTAATTTAACTTCCTCTTGCAAAGTAAGTGCAACCCTTAATGTAAAATAATATATAAGTAAACAAAATCCTCCTCCATCTCCTATTGAATGAACTCATTCAGTGAGTAACTATGAATTAGAAATCAAAACAAACAGCTGGTGTCTAAGTATAGACTTCTGAATATGGGACTTTTGGTTGACTGAATCCAAATATGTGATACTCTTTGAGGAAGTCAACACAGTTATCTCCTTCTGTTAAGTGCATTATTTAGAAACAATCAAGCAGCACACTTCTAAAAAAATACGCAGGAAGGCTTAATACAAGGAGTATCCTATAATCCATTTGATGAAGGTTCAGGGAAGCACTTTGAATGCTGTTAACACGAAAGCAGTTTGTATACAATGAACCTCGGTAAGAAGCTATGTTTACAAATTTACCTATAAAATCATACACTTCTTCCTCTCAAATATTTATCCTGCCAAATTTAATTGGGCCAAAGGATATAAAACTGTTCAAGCATGGAAACCAGTAATTGTCTTTCATTCATAAAGAGGATTATGCGCATGTAACACTTCTAGAGAAACTACCTGTCTATAAAAGAACATAGTTACAAGAAAATGTCCTACAAATAGGCACTTTTTAATAGTCTGCTTACCTACCGTAATAATGCATACATCAGTGCCCCGGGGGATGTGGTGATGACAATTCTTGACCATCTGTGCAGTATACACATTCAGGGGTCACATCTCAGCTCTAAGCGTATACAGCAACTGTCAGATTTAGTTTCTAAAAGCTTCATCTACATCCCAGGCAACTAAATCAGCAAGAGTCATCTCTGCCTGGGTAAAGTTGGAGCAAGACCTATTTCTAGGTCTCCATGTTGACAGGTTCCCCAGAGGTGTTCATTGAAACCATTGTTGAAATTGTACTTCCACTCTTTGTCATTGATCCAAGCAATAAGGCAAGCTGTGTATATATGAGATTAATCCAGTCACCAATTTTATCTGGTAAATTTAATTATGTGCCAGGTACTGTTCTTAGGCACATGATGGAGTCAAGTTTAAGGGCAGATCAGTGTGGACCAGAAATCAATCATGTATGCTTAGAGTTATTGTCTGATACCGGTTAATGGTTTGACTTCATTGAAATGGGAAGAATAGAAATGCTGTAAAAATTAAACAAAATCAGGGTGGGGGGCAGGGGGAGTAAGAGAGCAACCAAAGGAATTGTATGCATGCATATAGGCATAACCCATGGGCACAGACAGTAGGAGGGTGAGGGCATGTGCTGGGGGAGGGAGGCGAGGTCAATTGGGGGAAAAGACGACATATGTCATACTTTCAACAATAAAGAATTAAAAAAATTAAACAAAATCAGTTTGTCACTCAGAGAAATGGACAGTGAAGGTATTTGAAGACATCTTGGGGGCATTTATTCATACAAAGAGACTAATGAGACCACTCAAACCACATGCCAAGGAATTTTTTCACAAAGGTACAAGACTTTAAGTAAATAAGCCATGAAAACACCACATTTAGAAAAATAGAAAATACCACAAACTTGCCACGCTTTGGGGGATTTTGTGGATTTAGGAGGAGGCTTTAGGAGGATTTACAATAGCTGCGAACACTGATGCATGCACTAACATCTGCAGAGACTTCATTCTTCAGGACAGAAAAATATGCTTGCCATGAATCGCGACTCTATTATTTCACCATTAACTACAGAATTTATATGAGTGCAGGATCATTGCCCAGATCCAACACACCGTTGGCACCATTCCAAGCCTGCAAGTAATTCTCAAGCCACTGAGGGGACCTTCACTCGGAAAGCCTGGAAATTATGCTTAATTAGTTTCTTTTTGTCATCAGTGGACAGGATATGATGAAAGGTAACATCTATACCTGTCAGGGACAACCGACTGGGGAACAAGCTTTCCCGGAGTCAGCACTCAGAGAGGCAATCCTTCCAAGAGGAGTGAGAAACTCTAATTCGATAAGAAGGATATGTATGGTCAGCCTGCATTCTTTAGAGAGTCATGTATTCATTTGGTTCCCAAATACACAGCTTCATTTCCTTCCTGTCATCATCTCCAAGTGACCTTCACCGAATTCTGGGTGTGGGTTGAGTTTCTCATCACGTCTTCCTTTTTACAATCTCCATCAGTGAATGCTTCTTTTCTGACAAGGGAATTTGAAGTTCTCTACTCAAAGATATGGCACACAAAGGGGTCGTGTGTCTGTACTGCAATCTGCTCTTCTAAGTTTGGTCATAAACAATTATTCTCGAAACAATCAGGACAAAAGGATGGAAGTAATGAACTAGTAAGCCAGATATCCGGCTGTCTCAGGACTTTAGAAAAAGGAGCAGCCTAGACAGGACCGTCACAGGGAATGTGGGAAATGACTGCTGTCTTCCAACCTCATTCTTGTTCATTTTCTGGGTATCTTAACCCCTCAAATTTAATGAATGTGCTTCACTGGATGAAGGGTGCACTTTATTAGCTGTTCAAACCTTTCCTTTCTTCTGCCGATTCAGGGCGCCTGGAAGGCAAGCTGGGCTAGCAGGACCTTCACAAACCTGATGGCCACTGGAGCTTGAACACATTGCCATGCCTTGATGATAAAGTAGGAGGGGGGGGGCTTTAAGGGGCTTACAGTTGCCATCATTAAAACCTGTTATTTACAGGCAGTTCTAAGTGTGCATGTAGTGAGGCGATGTAATGGAACTCCCATTTGACCCAGTGATCCCACTTCTAGGACTATATCCCAAGAAGCCAGAAACACCAATCAGAAAGGATATATGCACCCCTCTATTCATAGCAGCACAATTCACCATAGCTAAGATTTGGAAACAGCCTAAGTGCCCATCAGCAGATGAGTGGATTAAAAAACTGGGTACATCTACACAATGGAATATTAC
>NW_006284850.1:1205839-1231052 GCF_000327345.1 Myotis davidii
CTCAAGGGTCCCGGGTTCGATTCCAGTCAAGGGCATGTACCTTAGTTGTGGGCACATCCCCAGTCGGGGGTGTGCAGGAGGCAGCTGATCAATGTTTCTCTCTCATCAATGTTTCTAACTCTCTATCCCTCTCCCTTCCTCTCTGTAAAAAAATCAATAAAATAAAAAAATAAAAAAAGTGAGGCGATATGACAGATGTGTAGTGTAGCTAATGAAAGGTTTGGTCCCCAAATCACAGAATTCAATTAATATTATGGTGTGGGGAAGCGAAAAGGAAAAAAAAATAAAACTGTCCTTTCACCACCCTGACATACCAAAAGATGTGCATGTCTGCCTCTCTGTTTACCTCATTTGAAATAATTTCTACAAACCCTTTCCCTTCATGCTCTCCCTAATCACCTCTGAAATGTGTTTGGCATCCCTGGGAAAAGACATTTATTTGTCAAGCTCTTTCTCGTTCCAATGCAGAAAAGTGTACGATATTTTGTTCATTTTTAAATAAGATTTTTATTATATTCAGATATTTCTAACAGGCCTTTATAATTTCTCAATATCTGAGATGATTCTAGTATAGCCAATACCTTTCACAGTAAGAAGGGCAACCATAGCTGACAAAGGTAATACAGATCTTACTTTCTCCAGGTAATAGGAGCTTTCAAGCTTCTTGTGAGTATTTCTAAAGTAATCTAATCTGCTTGAGGTTTATTTTTCCTTGGTAACTATGTTCCCAGCACAGTCTGGGATTTTGAACCTAATGATTTCTGAGAAAATCATTAATGTGAACTTCTTAGGTAAAAAACAGAAAAAAAAGCCAAGGATTTCATTGCTAATTGCACCCAATAACACAAAAGTCAGGTATGCCTAAGGTTCTAATAAATGTCCATAACATTTCACTTTTTTTTTTCAAATTTAATAATAAGAATGGAGCACTGCTTTCCTAATATGGGTGTTTCAGTTGCTGCTGTACATGCTCTGATTACCTCTGGCCTTTAAGGAGGAAAGTGGGGGACAGAAGTTGAATTTTCTGCGGTTGGAACCAGCAGCTTTGTGCCATCTTTAGGGTCCACTTAACCTGAGTTTCTCCTTCCTCTCTTCCCCCCTTTCTCCATTGCTGTGTCCCAGAGCCGCTGATTTCCCTACCGGGGCACTTTCCACTGATACAATGGATAGAATTTGGGAGCCTTTGATGGAAGGACTTGAAAGAGTCATTAACTTCATTTTGCTTCATTTGTTTTCCAAATCAAAGAATCCCAAAGAGAACTGCTGTGAAAAATAAAAGCATCTTCACTGATCGCCTTGAAGGGTTTTGTTTCCGACATCACAGGCAGGGGCTGAGCTCTCCTTTGAGGATGGACAGACATGAAAATCCATCTGTTATCTAAGGCTGGAGTTTCCCCAGCCCATGCTCAGGTCTATCCCTTTTCTCTCTTCTAATCTTCTGCTTTTCGGCATTGACTCTGCCTTTGCAGTTTGCAATGCTACTTTCCCCAGGAAAGTAAATAGTTCAAATCTGTTGTATTTTTTTTTTAATTTAAAAAGTTTATTTTTCAGTTACAGTTTATGTTCAATATCATTTTGTATTGAATCTATAATAACAAAAGTATAAGATGATAATTAGACCAGACGACCTTCTGGACCAAGTGGGGGCCAGAAGGGAAGCCCAGGTCATAGGTGCCAGAGGGAAGCTGGTGCCAGCGGCTGGGGGAAGGAAGGCCTACCCTTGCACGAATTTCGTGCATCGGGCCTCTAGTTTAAAAAAAATCTTATTTGCTTGAGATTTACTTTTTCTTAGAAATGTTTAGCTTGAAGAGGAGTTCACATCCATAAATGATATTTTACCATTTGTCTAACTCATGACATCTTTTTCTTTAGGTTCAAACACTGGCTAAACCATTTACTAGTTGGGTTACCACTAGAAAGTTACTTAATTTATTTGCTTATTTATATAACTAGAGGCCAGATGCACAAAATTCATGCATGGGTAGGGTCCCTAGACCTGGCCAGCGATCAGGGCCAATCGGTGGGGTGACCGGTGGGGCAATCAGGGGCCCCTGCTATCACCCACCTTGGCTGGCCTAGGGCCTGCAGGCTGGGGGCAGCTCCTGCGTTGAGCGTCTGCCACCTGGTGGTCAGCGCGCATCATAACGACTGGTCGTTCCACCGGTCATTCTGCCGTTTGGTCATTTTGCATATTAGGCTTTTATTATATAGGATGAACATAATAATACCTACCTCATAGTGTCATTGTGATGATGGATTAAATGAGTTGATAACTTTTTTTTAAAAAAATATATTTTATTGAAGAGAGATAGAGAGTTAGAAACATCGATGATGAGAGAAACATCGATCAGCCGCCTCCTGCACATCTCCCACTGGGGATGTGCCCACAACCCAGGTACATGCCCTTGACCGGAATCGAACCTGGGACCTTTCAGTCCGCAGGCCGACGCTCTATCCACTGAGCCAAACCGGTTTCGGCGAGTTGATAACTTTAAAGTATTTAAAATAGTGAGGAACATGTAGTAATTTCTCAGTATGTGCTAGTGATTGTTTTATTACTATTACTAATAAGAATAATATAATTTCAATGTAAAAGTAGGCTTTCAGATCTAGCTTTTTCGATGCTAACATGAGCATAGGCTGCCTACCTATATGGAAAAAAAATATTCACTAACATTTTAGATTCTGCATTTTTTTATAAAAGTAAAAAAAAAGTGAAAGGGGTTTTTCTAAGAAATGGGGTGTGAGCCCTAGCTGGTTTGGCTCAGTGGATAGAGCGTTGGCCTGTGGACTGAATGGTCCCGGGTTTGATTCTGGTTGTGGGATCAATCCCCAGTAGGGAGCATGCAGGAGGCAGCCAATCCATGATTTTCTCTCATCATTGATGTTTCTATCTCTCTCTCCTTCTCCCTTCCCCTCTGAAATCAATAAAAATATATTAAAAGAAAAGAAAAGAAATGGGATGTGAAACACTTCTTTTTACAAGAAAACGATGATGATAGGCTAGTTTGAAAAATTTACACAGTGTAATTACCAAATGCTTAGGATTGCATGAAGTGAGAAAGAAAGCTGTGTAGGTTATTAATGCAGAGGGGTGTGTGTGTGTGCATTGTGTGTGTGTGTGTGTGGTGTGTTAGGTAAGTGTTAACTGAGGATGGACAGGACAATAATTATCATCAGGTACTTTTTTACTTGATCTTGTTCCACAACAACTCTGTGATATCTTTGATTATAGATAAAAAAAAAAAAACCTAAGTAGGCAAAACAAAGTAACTAAATATGCAGTAAATGGTTATCAAAATGCATGGTTTAAGGGAGGCAGTATTTGAAACACGTAGCCTCTAGAAGAGAAAAAAAAGTAAATAAAGGAGAGAAACTCCACTTGGCGCTTAGGTGGTATAAAGGAAAAATAAAGCTAAAGAGGGAACTATAGGGTTCTACAGGTTAGAGGAGAATCATTAAACCAGAGGACACACAGCTCTTCAACCCCCCACCAACACAAACAAAGAAATCTGCTTAAAGTGTCTGAACTTTGTTATGTTGAGAGAAAGACATCAGCAAATGTTTGCTGGGTCATCTTTAAGAATAGGACACAGAGAAGACATTGATCAAAGCCTTACTAGATTCCTTTCTCTCATATCTAGTTCATATAAAATTATAGTTATCTCTGATAGCTTCCTTCCTAGAACAGGTCCTCTATCTAAGTTATTTTAGGCAGTTAGGGGGAAGGTCCAAGTTTTTTCCCTGAGTCCTACATTTCTTAAAAATAACCAGCTTAAAATAATCAGTATTTTTTTAAAAGCATATTTTGGGGTGGAAAACTCTGTTTTTCCTCACTACAAAGAAATGAACAACAGAAAAATCAGCAAATCCACACAGAACTATTCTAAAACAATCAGAAAATAAACTGTCACACATATGAGAAAATTTCACACATCTGAGGCAAAGTTCCTATAGGAAAAACAACCATAAAGCAGAAGAAAACTGTAAATATTAAATATAATCCAATTTGAGGATATGAAAAACCACCTTGTAAGAGATTAATTTTAAAAACTAAGAAAGGAAATAGTTAAAAAAAGGAAGATATAAAAAGAGTTGATTTGTTTAGGAAAGTATTTTAAATAGACAAAAATATGTTAGAAATAAAGTATACCCAAGGAAAAATAGATTCAAGTGAAATTTAATAAGGGGTATTAAAGAAAGACAAGAAAACAACTAAGATAATCAAAGGAGATAAAATAATAAAATGGATCAGAGAGCAAGTAGTAAAAATGAATGACAAAAAAGTAAGAATAATATTCACGGCAGCAGAGGCTACTTACTGCAGTGATTTAAACCCATTCACAACTTTATTACAGCCTGTGGAAAACCTTGAGCTAGAGGGACCCAGCTTGGACATGCCAGGATTTCTATCCCACGGATCTTGTGAGATTTAAAGAGAAATGTTTGTGTTTTGCTGTGAGGTGGGGAGGTCACAGCCATGGTGGCCATAAGGGGCAGAGGAAATATTTGAAGAAACAATGACTGAGAATTTTCTGAAAAATAATTACATACATCAAATCAGAGCTCGAAGAAGTGGCTAGAACCCCATGCAGAATAAATACCATGTACACAGACACATCCTACGCCCCTGTACACATCATTTCCACGCTGCTGAAAATCTGAGAGAAAAATAGTGAAAGCAGCCAAAGGAGAAAGACACATTACATAAAGAGGAACAGAGATGGGAAAACTGACAACCCGGCCTGCGAGTCTAATGTTTGCATCTATAAGTGTGCACGCAGCCGAAGAGAAATTTAAAAAAAAGCAGGTAGGCCCTAGCTGGTTTGGCTCTGTGGATAGAGTGACGGCCTGCAGACTGAAGGGTCCTGGATTTGATTCCAGTCAAGGGCACATGCCTGGGTTGTGGACTTGATCCCCAGTGGGGGACGTGCAGGATTCTCTCTCATCATTGATGTTTCTATCTCTCTCCCTCTTCCTTCCTCTCTGAAATCAATAAAAATGTATTTTTTTAAAAAGCAGCTAAGGAAACCAGAGCAGCTCCCCATGTATATTTCAGCAACTCTCCTGTCTAAATATCATGAAGAGCAGCCTGGTAATTTACAAATAGGCTCTGCCTCCATCAGCACCAGAAATGGCCATTACATTGTCTGGCGCAAGGATATTTATATCTTTGTGAAGAATGGGATGATGGATATAGTCCAATTTGGAAAAGGTAGATGAATATGTTTACCTGAATAAGCCACCGTGAGATTGTCTTCCGAAAATTGGAGTGATTAGTTTCAGGATTGGCAGGCTTGGTTTCAGCAAGACCAGGTTCTAGATTAAAGAAAATTGTTTATCCACTGGGACTGCCCACTTCAAGAGCAACTGTGTGTTACCCAGTTCAGTCCATAATAATTGTAAAGGTCACCAGGAAAGGGCCAGCAGATTTACAAAACAGTTAAATCACTGTGGACAAAACAATAATAACAACTAAGACCTAAGGTCTAATTTAAATGGACTAAAAAGGTAGATAGCTCTGATGAAATAGAAATACCTGCAAACACAGCTAATGAGCTGAAAACACCCAGCAGCTTTGCCAACAGAAGTTGGATCTGAAATGAAGACCAAATTAGAATTTACCCCAGGGGCTACACGATTTATGCATGACCTGAAGCTCATGGATCATGGGCAGTCCCATGCCGAAGATGTGGATATATACAGCGCTAGAAACTGAGATAGTCTACGTGGAGACCATGAGATGTGTGAAGTTCCAAATAATGATAAAAAAAAAATCATGTAATGGGTAATGGTGATACATAAAGCATAACTTCAAACAAGGTTACCCCTTACATCTTCTAATGGACAGTTTGACCAACCACATAGCTAACTAAAACACACACAGCAAATACAAATCCAAGCATTATTAAAAGATTGGTGAACAGGCAGAGATAGTAGTATTATGATGCATTTGATGACATCTAAGAGTGTTAATAAAAAATAGAATAAATATGTGAACAGTTATGAGAGTAAGATTTTAAAAATGTATGTGTATATATAAATACGTATACACACATGTATTTGCTTTAGCTTTTTCTAATTAATATCAGCTAAATTAGAATGGTCTGTGGAAGGATGTGTTCCCTATCCTTCTCTTTTTTCGTTTCCCAGAGCTGGAATAAAATATCTATATTTTGTGACAAAAGAAAATGTTTGTGCTTTTACGCCACTGATTTGTGGGTTTATTTGCTACATAGCGATACATAGTGGGTACAGATTGTTTTTACTTGGAAATCTGGTACTGCCATAATAAATAACTGAAATATGGGCATGGCATTGAAACTGGGCAACAAACTTTGAGAAGAGTCTTAGTGTTTAAAATCCCTTAACACACTATAAAATGTTGGGCTTTGAAGAAGATGCTAGCAAGAGCTCCAGAGAAAAAGAAAAAAAAATGTATTAGAAACTTGAAGAAAGGAGATTCTTGTGATGAAGTGGCAGAATCTAGCTGTTGTCTGAAGATATGTTGAAAGTAGAAAATGTGCCCAATGAACTGGATGATCTAAGGCTATTTATAAGCAACATTTTGAAGATGCCACCTGATTGCTTCTTACTGTTTGTAATACAGTCATAGTTGCATAACGACATTTTATTAAATGAAAGACTGCATATATGAACATAGTCCCATCCTATCTAATAAAAGACAAAAAGGGTAATTGACCGTACCTTCGCTACGCTTCCCATTGGCTAATCAGAGTGATATGCAAATTAACTGCCAGCAAAGATGGCGGTTAATTTGCATACATAGGCTCCAAGCAGTGGAGCAAAGCCAAACGGCCCTGAAGCCGGCTGAGCAGTGAGGCCTCACGGCCCCAAGATCAGTGGAGCCTTGAGGCCTCCCGCCCCGGGATCAACAGAGCCTCCAGGCCTCACCCCCCCGGGATCAGCGGAGCAGCGAAGCCTGATGGCTGGGGTGGGGGGACTCTGGCCAGAGCCCAGCCAGAGCGAAGGCCTGGGTCCCGGGGGCCAGAGGAAAACTGGTGCCAGCAGCCAAGGGAAGGGAAGGCCTATTGCACAAATCTTTTCATCCAACAGGCCTCTAGTAAGGTTATAAAGGAGCTGAAAATTTTCTAATTCTTAATGTCATTGTAGTCATCATCAAGTCATAGCGCAACGCATTACACAGATACAGTTGCCTACAGGGTACAGTACAATAACACACTCTAGCGGTTTGTAGTCTAAGATCTGCAGGGAACATAATTTGTCAACCTCAAGTATGTCTATTTGGCATAGGATTATTTTAGGCTGGTTAATTTTAAGAGCAAACATGAGAGAAGTTCTGAAAACCAAGTAGAAGTGAGTTACCCTTTGTGAAAGACATTTATGTGGATAAAGTAAATCTCCATTTGTAAGGGTCTCTCCTTGGCTGTACCAGGAAGAGGAGAAGGACCATCTTTCTAGAAACTCTTATTAATGCAGAAGACAAAACTTAATTCAGCATAACAACCTTACCCTTGTTTACACTGCTTTTCCTGGTCACCTCCTGTAACTGACTCTCCTTATTCCCAGCATTTTTTTAAGTGTTAAGCTGAAGTTGGTATTTAAGGCAGTGGCTTCAGCCATTTTTATAAGTTACTCAGTTTTCCTAGATCTCTCCCATGTATACAAGAGGAATACATGCTATTCAACTTTTGTTTGGTTTTTTCCTGTTAATATTTTATTACATAGATGTCTCAGCCAAGAACACAGAAAGGTAGAGGGAAAATTATTTTTCCTCCCATACAGAACAATAAGCTGTACCATATAGCCTAGGTGTATACTAGACTAGACGATCTAAGTTTCTGTAAATACTCTATATGATACTTGCAGAATGATGAAATCATCTGTTAAGAAACGTCTAAACCTGTAAAGAATTTTACGAGTTTATTTCAGCTAAATAGACAACATGCCTACAAGCAAGATCTCAACAGACTGAGAAAAATGCTTCCCATAATGGCAATTTGTAGTTTCTTTTATGCATTTGGAGTTAAGGAGGGAACATAAGGAAGCTTACATGAACGTAGGAGAAAGCAAGACAGGGACATTTCTATGATTAGATTACAGAAGAGTTAATAAGATTACATGCTCTCTTGAGGGTGGTTATGCTATGCTTCCCAGGGATCAGACAAAGACACCTTTTAAAGGTATGTTAACCTAGATGCACAAAAACAATAGACAGGGTTTGCTTAAGGTCAATATAAAGTTTTTATAGTCCTGTGATGTTTCTTTTGGTTAGATTTATTACTGAGTCCCTTTTTTGTTCACATCGCGGCACATTTCTCAGAACGTACTCCCATCATTAAGCAGCACATGGATATAAAATGTGAGAAGAGAGAGATAAATTGAGGGAAAGATGGTTTAAAAAAAGAGGTAGGATTTAGGGCTTTAAAAATTCTCAGCCCCTCCAAAGGGGCATACAATGTTAAAATTTAAAAATGCCTCTTGATCAAAGATCATATCCACAGCATACCCCCCAAAAAAACATTGTCTAAAAATGAAGTCAAAGTTATGACTGCAAACTTCTTTGTTAATTTTTTTAAAATATCAAAGGTTTTGTTTAGATGTTTAGAGTTATATTCAGTCACACAAAAGGACATTTAAAGAGATTAAACATGTACCTCATCGATACTTTAAATGAAAACGTATTTTTCTTTTTTTAAAATTCTCACCTGAGGACATGCTTTCATTGATTTTTTTTTAGAGACAGAGGAAAGGAGAGGAGACACACACACAGGGAGAGAGAGAGAGAGAGAGAGAGAGAGAGAGAGATAGAGAGAGAGAGCAACATCATTGTGAGAATAAAACTTTGATTGGTTGCCTCTCACACTCACCCAGGCCAGCCGGGGATTGAACCCACAGCCTGGGTATGTATGCTGACCAGGAATCAAACCCGTCACCTTTCTGTGCATGGGTTGATGCTCCTACCAACTGAACCACACAGCCAGGGCTAAATTTAAGCTTTAAGGATATTGTCCGGTAGCTCACTCAACAGAAGCACAAAGTAGAAAAAAAATTATCTCAAGGAGATTTGTAGGTGTGGCTATTCTCTAATGTATACATCCCTATGAAATTTACAGAAGACCCATAGCGTCAATAATAAAACAATATCACCAAGATTACTGGCAGTGTAAACCATGAAGAACAGAGAGAAAATAAAGAAAGAGGCTCTTAGATCCCTACGAGTCTAATGGTAAGTAGAAGGTGGAGGAAACCAGTCAGTGGCAAATGCTCAGATGGTGATCTCAAAAGTCAGGCAAATATAGCCGAGCACCCAAGGCTAATAGAGGAACATCCCACACTTGCCTGGCTGGATTTCAGAATTTCTGTGAGCCAGTGCTTCTCCGTTCTACATCTACAGAACAAGAGCAGGTACACCCAGGAAGCTGCACATGGACCTGATTTAGACTCTGAGGTTCTGAGTTGTTACTGTAATAGTTTATGAATTTTTTAAAAATATATTTTATTTTTTACAGAGAGGAAGGGAGAGGGATAGAGAGCTAGGAACATCGATGAGAGAGAAACATCGATCAGCTGCCTCCTGCACACCACCTACTGGGGAGGTGCCCGCAACCAAGGTACATGCCCTTGACCGGAATCGAACCTGGGACCCTTCAGTCCGTAGGCCGATGCTCTATCCACTGAGCCAAACCGGTTAGGGCTGTTTATGAGTTTTTAAAACCACCCTTTGCATGTGGAATTGAAGTGAGTCATTGAGAACCAGTAGGCAGCCTCTAAGATGCTTCCGAAGATCCCTGCTTTCTTCTGGTATTCAAGCCCCTGTAGTGTAGGCTGAGCCTGTGACTAGATTCTAATGATTAGTGTATAGTAAACGTAAAGGGACGTCACTTCAAAGATTGTTACAAAAAGGTTGTGAGCTCTGTCTCACTCACTTTCTATCACTTGTTCTGAAAGAGGACAGCTACCATGTCATAAACAAGGAACTGAAATTTCCAACAAACCAGCAAGGACATGAGGTCTATCTGACAACAACTAGCAAAACTTGAGGGTGAATCGTGCCCCGGTTAAACCTTGGAATGACTGTAGCCCTGGCCAGCAACTTGATGAAAGCCTTGTGGAATTACTTGTTTGTTAACCAATAACTAACACAGTCAGTTATTAAAAGAAAAGTGTTTTTAATTTCCTCACAAAACACAATCCAACTATATTCTTTGGACATGGGGTACATCTAAAACTAAGCAAGTTAGCCCTAACTGGTTTGGCTCAATGGATAGAGCGTCGGCCTGTGGCCTGAAGGGTCCCAGGTTCGATTCCGGTCAAGGGCATGTACCTTGATTGTGGGCACATCCCCAGTAGGGGGTGTGCAGGAGGCAGCTGATCAATGTTTTTCTTATTGATGTTTCTAACCCCTTATCCTTCTCCCTTCCTCTCTGTAAAAAAATCAATAAAATATATTTTAAAATAAATAAAAATAAATAAAACTAAGTGATTTATAAAGCCAAAACTGAGGAATAAGAAAGTAAACTAAACAAATGCAAACAAAAAGAAAACTGGCATAGAGGCACTGATATCAGATAAAATCTAATTTACGCCCAAAAGTATTAAATGTAACAAAGTAGTACATTTTTATGTGCTAAAATTCATCATACGACATCAAGATAAAATGAATATGGACATTTATGCACTAAAGTACACAGCAACTACATTTTAGAAACAAAAACTACAGGATATGCAAGGAAACTTGTAGATAAACACTAATAATAAAGATGTTACTGTAATACTCTCTGTATAAGACATATCAAATGGACAAAAATATATAAGGAGATAGAATACCTAAACAACATAACTTATAACACAGATGTTACAGATGTATATAGAACTAAACATCCTGATATACCTTCTACTCAAGCATCCATGACACATTGACAAAATTTGATCATATATTAGGTCATAAGAAAAACATCAGTAATTTATGTTTTGTAGAAATATTACAAATAACATATGTGATTATGACACAATAAAACTGGAAATTACTAATGAAAACAAACAAGCAAATAAACAAAACAAATTAGTTCTTCCACCTGGAAATAAAAAAATCTTTCTATTAAACAACTCATGGTTGCAAGGGAAACACAGATTGAAATTATAGAATCTATAACAAAAAAGATAATGAAAACAGTACATATTAGAATCTACAGAATACAATTAAAGCAACGATCACAGGAAAATTCATAGGTTTAGAAACAAATTAGGGAAATAATAAAATAAACAAAAAGGACTAGCAAACAAAGTATAAAGATAAAAGCATGGGTTGAGACAGGAAACAATGAACCTAAAAGCAGAGATTGAGAACAGAAAGCAATAGAACACATTAATGATTCAAAATCATATTTTTAAAGAAAAATAAGACAGACACATCACTAGCTAACTTGTTCAAAAGCAAAAGTACAGCACAAATATATAAAATAAGAAGTGACAAGAAGCAAACAATCAATGAAACAGAAGACTATTTTTAAATCATGAGACCACTTTGAAGACATATACATAAATGAATTTGAAAATCTAGAGCAAATGGATAATTTCCTGGGAAAAAAACATATTACCAAAATTTACTCCACTGGAGTTAGACAAATTTCCATTAAAGAAATAGAGAAAATCATTGAGGAGCTACCCAGCCAGAAAGATCAAACCCTTAAAGATAATGCCAATGCTCTATATATTGTTCCAGAGCATTAAGAACAAAGGATTCTTAGGACATATTCCTAGAAGTGGAATCACTGGGTCAAATGGCAGTTCCGTTTTTAATTTTTTGAGGAAACTCCATACTGTTTTCCACAGTGGCTGCCCCAGTCTGCATTCCCACCAGCAGGGTACGAGGGTTCCCTTTTCTCCACAGTCTCACCAACTCTTGTCATTGGTTTCTGTGTTGATGATAGCCACTCTGACAGGTGTGAGGTGATACCTCATTGTTGTTTTGATTTGCATCTCTCGGATGATTAGTGACTTTGAGCATGTTTTCATATGTCTCTTGGCTTTCTATATGTACTATCTGGAGAAGTGTCTAGGTCCTTTGCCCATTCTTTAATTGGGTTGTTTGTCTTCCTTTGTTAAGTTGTATGAGTTCCTTATATATTTTGGAAATGAACTCTTATCAGATGTATCCTTGGCAAATATGTTCTCCCATACAGTGGGCTCCTTTTTCGTTTTATTGCTGTTTTTTTGTTTTGTTTTGTTTGCTGTGCAGAAGCTTTTTGTTTTGATGTAAGTCCATTTGCTTATTTTCTCCTTAGATTCCATTGGTCTAGGACATGTATCCATTAACATATTGCTATTAGAGATGTCTGAGATTTTGCTGCCTATGGATTCTTCTAAGATTTTTATGGTTCCATGACTTTCATTTAAGTCTTTTATTCATTTTGAGTTTCGAGTTTATTCTTTTGTATGGTGTAAATTGGTGGTTTAGTTTCATTTTTTTGCATGTACCTGTCCAATTATCCCAACACCATTTATTGAAGAGACTATCTGGACTCCATTGTGTGCTCTTGCCTCCTTTGTCAAATATTAATTGAGTGTAATGGCTTGGGTCGATAAATGTCCTAATATCTTAAGTCAAGGCATCATATGAACTCATATGAATACTCATATTTTCAAACTTTTCAAATCTGAATCTTTGTTGTATTCATTCATTCATTCATTCATTCAACAAATTAAACATCGTCCATGTCTACTTTCTTTGGCTTTATAGATATAACAATGAATAAAGGAGAAAAAAATCACTGCCTTTAAGGGAAAACACTAGAGGCATTTCTATTCATGTCAAAGCAAGGCAAGCCAAGAGAAAAACAAGAGATCCCGAGAGATAGAATAATTTTCTACTGTCTCTTGTACACTTTTGTTGCGAACTGCAGTAAGAGTTCTCTCACCAGTGCTCTCCTACTTGAGGTTTAAGTAAATAGCAGTTAGAGACAAAGTCCACAGGTTTTGCAGTGGATATTAATAACAAAGTGGCTCTGATTGTCTTTGTTAAAGTGCTGAGAGAAGCCATTTTAACAGTCATTGTGAAATGAGGGGAAAAGGAAAAGAAAGGAGGAAGGGAGGGATGCAGGCAGGAGAGGGAGAAAAGTTGAAAGAGAGTTGGCTGTGAGAAGGTCTGCTATCAGGGGTAGAATGATCTGACCAGGACATGGGACAGTGATAAGCAGTAATGTCAGGTCACTTCACTCCAGTGAAGGAATCCACTGTTGGCTCCGCTAACAGGATTTTCACACCATCTAGCAAGGGCCACTTTCTTTCTGAAAGCTTCTCACAGCAGTAAGCAAGCTGTCTGCAAAAATGCTCTCTCCTGCTCCCTCTGGAAGGAAACGTTGCCTAAAGCAAATTCCTGTGAATTTGGAAGAGTTGCTGGGCTTGATAACATTTTCCTCCTTGTTTCCTTCTTCCAAGCCCTAAAGGTAGAATGGTAGCATTTGAAGTAGGAAGACAATTAAATTATGTGTCCCAATGTTCTATCATGGAAGGGGGAAGTGAACTGTTTGATAAGCCCAGGCTAGGCCCTAGATCAGCGGTTCTCAACCTTCCTAATGCCGCGACCCTTTAATACAGTTCCTCATGTTGTGGTGACCCCCAACCATAAAATTATTTTCGTTGCTACTTCATAACTGTCATGTTGCTACTGTTATGAATCGTCATGTAAATATCTGATATGCAGGATGTATTTTCATTGTTGCAAATTGAACATAATGAAAGCATAGTGATTCATCACAAAAACAATATGTAATTATATATGTGTTTTCCGATGGTTTTAGGCGACTCTTGTGAAAGGGTCGTTTGGCCCCCAAAGGGGTCGCGACCCACAGGTTGAGAACCGCTGCTCTAGAGGGGAGAAAAAGAGAATGGGGCTGAACAAGTCACTGAAGCAGGACAAATCCCAAGCATTCCCCTCTCAGCAGGAGGTTGGGTGGGTTGCACAAAGTCTCCCAGCTATCTGAACATGCAACTCCCAGGACTCACTTCATATCTTCTCATCCCTTACCTTCTCCTTTGTACACATGACAATCCTAGAACATGTCATTCTTCCCATCTCCTTAGTCATGTTTTGGTACCTCCTTTAGGATTCTCAAAGCCCATTTGCAGGTGTTGGGTAGCAAGACGACACTCAGATAGGGCTTTGCCCCAGCCCCATCTGGAATTTCTGAGAGCTACACAATATCCCTGACTTAACCAGACTTTGTCCATGTTGCTTATACCACTTATTAAGGGGTACAAATATATACCTGAAATAAGTCAGAAAGAAAATGTCATTTAACTAGGCTTTCTTAATAATGTTTATTAATTAATTAAACTAAAAATGACAAATGGTCAATTTTCTCTGAAACTGGACAGTGTCTTGGAGGGGTATGGTAGAATGTCTAAAATGGTCATAACATGTTCTCTTCTGCTCTTTTGTAATGTAAATTTTTGAACTCCTCCTATCAAGAGATGGAGTAATTTCCCCTTTGCTCAAGTCTGGAGTGACCTTTTGACCTGCTTTAACTGATAAGATACAGTGTAAATGACCCTGTGCCAGCTGCCGACGTAAGCCTTAAGAGACCTTATAGTTTCCATGATTACTTTCTTAGCATGCTGCAATGAGACTGTCACATAAGGGAGCTGACCTGTTCCATTTGAGGGTGAGAACTAAGATGCCCTAACTGACTGCCAGGACCAACTTCGAAGCCCAACCAATGCTCTAGCTTCCATCCGATATGGGTAAGCTCAAGCGAAACCAACAGAGAGGTCGCCCTGCAAACCCACAGCATTGTGAGAAATAATATTTCGTTGTTATTTACAATCCCTACATTTAGGAGTGTTTTTTTTAATTGAAGGGGATGCTACCATGCCACCCCAAAATATGCCACTTTGGCATAACAATTGTTTGGATCTGAAGGCAATTGAGAATCAACTGATGCAGAAAGAAGGCTTCTCATCTTCCCTTATGTACCTACAAGTAGAACCCCCCAAAAGAAATAAAAAAAACTCAATTGTCCTAATTCCCTCCCCAGGAGCAGGAGACAAGAAACAGACCTTGTCACCAGACTATCATATCTCCCATCTATTCTATGGGACGCTTACATCTTCCAAAAGTCATTTGTTCTCACATAAGAACCTTGCCTTGCCTTCCCCTTCCCCTACTAAGGTGCTGAATCAGCTCCAGTGATAAGCACCCCTGTGAGTTACTCAGCACTGAGTACTCCTGCATGTGTGCACTGAGTACTCCTGCATGTGTACCCCATCGCAGAGATAATTTTTTCCTTGCTAATATGTCTTTTTTTCATTTAATTCACAGCCTCCGATACTGAACCTTGACAGGGTAGAGGAAAGGATTTTTCCCTCCCATACATTATGTGAAGGACTTACCTGGGTTCAGTCATGTATATCATCCAGATATTCTCAATAACACATTGAAGCTATGTCCTTGTCAGAACTTCTGGTGTAAAAATGGTGGACATAATGTACATTCCAAAGACAGGGGAGCTTTGAGGTGTGTCTGATTGCCAGGTCCGGCTCATGGGTCAACCTGCACTCATATCCTCTCAATAAACTCCTCTAACGAAGAGTCGAGGCTGGCTGTCTATAGCATTTCCCACATGCTGGCTTTGTCCAGTTGTTTCTTCAAGGTATAATTTACCTTGTCCTCTTCCAGTCTATGACACAGACAAAGATTTAGATGTTTAAGTGATGCTGTGCGCTGCATGTTGCTTGATATCAAGAAGTTCATAAGTCTAGGTTGGCTCGCTATTACTGGATGCCAAGTTTCATCACTTGGTTCAGGTTGGGGATTATCAGTTTTTCCATTGTTCAAGTGCACTGCTTTTTCCTTCACCACTTGTAGGTAATCTGTGGGCAAACACTCTAACACAGCGGTTCTCAAACTGTGGGTCGCGACCCCTTTGGGGTCGAACGACCCTTTCACAGGGGTCGCCTAAGACCATCAGAAAACACATATATAATTACATATTGTTTTTGTGATGAATCACTATGCTTTCATTATGGTCAATTTGTAACCATGAAGACACATCCTGCATATCAGATATTTCCATTATGATTCATAACATGGGAACCGCTGCTCTAACACCATACAAATATTCTGTTTTCTACCAGCTTTTGTCTCATAGTCTTAGAATCTACTGATGACCCTTCCTGAATGATATCTTACACTCGGGATTGCAAAGTGGTGATTTTATAATTTATCATTCCTTTTACACTTAGTAGCTGGCATACTTTTCAGAGTCTCTTTCTCGCTCTTCATATTATTTCGGACTCATGGATTTTACTTACTCTTTTTACTAAAATAAATTACTGTTACTACATTTTTGATACTCCAATTGTCCCACTTTTGGCCAGTAGAGGCCCTTTCAAGCCAGCTTATGTATCTGTTTGACATGATCCGATTATTCTGTGAGCGTTTTCTAGTTTTCTAGTACACTGAGATGGTCTTAGGCCCGCTTTCACTTTCCTGCCCCAGGTCTAGAAGCGGCCATGTGTAGAGAGATAATTCCAAGATGGACGGGCATCAAGTTTAAAGGTCTGAGGAAGAACCATGCTAACGTTGTGAGTAAAGTAGAAAGGAGAGCAGTGTGACTGGAATGGTTAGTGAGTACAGGGGTAAGAGATGGAGTCAGATCTTGTAGGGTCTTGTTGGTTTAAACCACCGGTTCTCAACCTGCGGGTCGCGACCCCTTTGGTGGTCAAACGACCCTTTCACAGGGGTCGCCTTAGACCATCCTGCATATCAGATATTTACATGACGATTCATCACAGTAGCAACATTACAGTTATGAAGTAGCAACGAAAATAATTTTATGGTTGGGTTACAACATGATGGAACTGTATTAAAGGGCCAGAGGTTGAGAACCACTGAAAGTGAAGGTTTCAAATTTGGCTCTCAGTGAATGGGAATCCACTGGAATGTTTGTTGTTGTTGTTTTGTTTCTAAATATATTTTTTATTGACTTCAGAGAGGAAGGGAGAGGGATAGATCAATGATGAGAGAGAATCATGGGTTGGCTGCCTCTGCATGCCACCTCCTGGGGATCAACCCCGCAACCTGGGCATGTGCCCTTGACCCGAATCAAACCCAGGACCCCTCAGTCTGCAGGTCGATGCTCTATCCACAGAGCCAAACTGGCCAGAATGTTTTGAAAAGAAGCATAACTTTATCTAATTTACCTTTAATGGGATCCCTCTGGCTTCTTTGTGGAGACTAGACCTGGGGGCACAGGCAGAAGAAGAGAGACTAGTTAGGAATATATTTTATTTTTTCAGGGGAAAGACGAGGTGGTTTTGACAAGGCAGACTGATCAAAGCATGAGCAATGTTTGATTCTTAATAAATTTTGTAGCTAGAGCAAAGATGTTGTGGGATGCAGGAGTAGGAAAAGAGCCAAGAAAGTTAGATCTCTCATTCAGTGTCAGAAGTGTTATGAGTAAAAACTCTTCAGAGCCCTAAATTATGGAAGTGATCATTCTTTTCTCAAAACATAAGTTCAGACTTCTAATGAGAGCTAATGAAGCTTGCAAATTTGAACTGTTCCTTTTTTATTTTATTCTATTTAATTTAATTTATTTTATTTTTGCCTAAAGCATTCTCTGGTGTCTGTTTCTGCAACTCAAATCTGACATGTATGGCAAAATGACTAAATAGTAATTTCCAATTCAGTTGTTTAACATTTTTAAGAAATATAAAATTCATAACATAAAGAATATAAATTATAGGTTTTCAGCTCAAGAAAAAAATCACCATATAAACGACCATATAGATCAAGAACATGATCAATCCTCCACAAGTGATTTTTGTGCCCACTCCCAGGTGCTAGCACCACTCTCCTCCCTAAAGGTAGATGCTATTTTAACTCCCAACCCCATAGATGTACTTAGCCTGTGTTTGAATTTTATATAAATTGAATCATGCATTATGTAGTTTTCATGTCTGGCTTTTTCTGCCCAACATTATATTTATGTGAGTGATTCATCAGTATCATTGCACATAGTAGTACTTCATTAATTTTTATTGCTATATTTTGTATAAATATAATCAATTTATGTATCCACTCTACTGATGGATAGCTGAGCTAGATCATGGATTTGGCAATTACAGATAACATTGCTATGAACATTCTTGTACATGAGTTTTGACACACATGTATATCTTTGGATATATATCTAGGAGTAAAGTTACTGGATTATAGGGTATGTGGTAAGTAGTTAAAGCTTCCATTTTTAAAACTGGTTGTATAAATTTACAGCAGTACCAGCAGTATATATATGAAGGTTTTAGTTGCACTACATCCTCACAATACTTGATACTTTCATTCTTTTTTATGAGATATAACTAAATATCTCATTGTGGTTTCAATTTGCATTTTTTGATAACTAATAAGATTGATCACCTTTTCACATATCCACAGCAATAAACAGAATATATGCATTTACTGTTATAAATTCCCTCATGCCTAGCTTTAGATACATTTCACAAATTTGCTTGTATTTTATTTATTATTTGGTTTGGAATATTTTATAATTTCTATTGTAATTGCTTTTTTAATTCATTGTCTATTTAAACTTATGTTGCTAAATTCCCAAACACAAGGGTATTTTGTGGTTATCTTTTTACTTTTGCATACTCGGAGTGATTTCATTCCTTTAAAATTTATTCTATGACTCAACATATGGTAAATTTCGGCATTTGTTTTGTGTGTTCCTGAAAGCAACAACCTATAATTGTTCGGGTCAATCATATCATGCCAAATGAGAACAAGTAGGAAAGGAAAACGTAGGGCTCTAGAAGATTTGTACAATATGATACGCAAGTCTGACTCACTTTGGTATGGATGAAAGAAGCAAAAAATATTCCCTGATCACAATAACACAAAAGTTAAAATTAACAACAAAAACAGAAAGAAAAAAATTACCAACCTCTAAAGTAAAATATAATTCTTTCTTAAACAACTGATATAAAAGGAAAAAATATTTTAAAAATTACAATTATATAAATGCTACTTATCAGATAAAAATTAAAGTATTACTAAGAGAAAAACTCTTAGCCTTAAATATTTATATTAATAAAAAATAAAATATATTAATCAAACTCAGTAGGTTAGAAAAACATGCAATATTAAATCTAAGGGAGGCAGAAAGGAAATGGAGGAAAAGCAGAAACTGTTGATATTAAAAAAACTTCTATCTATAGCAGTGATGGCGAACCTGTGACACACGTGTCAGAGGTGACACGCGAACTCATTTTTCTGTTGATTTTTCTTTGTTAAATGGCATTTAAATATATAAAATAAATATCAAAAATATGAGTCTTTGTTTTACTATGGTTGCAAATATCCAAACATTTCTATATGTGACACGGCAGCAGAGTTAAGTTAGGGTTTTTCAAAATGCTGACATACCGAGCTCAAATGGTTCACCATCACTGCTCTAAAGTCTGGACCTTGAAAGACCTAGACCCTCACTTTTTTTCAGATGGGGAACAAAAACCTAGGAACAAAAGTCTATCAGGAGCATTACGTCCAAGGTCACTGAGCTATGACAGAGTCCCACGGACCAGGGGCGGGGGGGAGGGGAGGTTGCTGAGAGGGCCGAGCCCCTTGCATGAATTTCGTGCACTGGGCTTCTAGTATTTAACATATAAATCAAAGAGCTTATTCTCTGAAAAAGTCAATAAAATGAATAACATTGTTGTATTAGAATAAACTAAGCTTAGATATTTGTTATAAGCAACCCTTAAATCCTAGTGGCTTATCACATAAATTGTATTCATTGTGCACACAAAGTCCACTGTAGATTAACAGTCTCTCCAAGGCAAGTGGTTTTGCTTTGTTTTTTTTTCATGTAGCAATTCCGCAATCCGGGCTGGGGCTCTGCCCTATGTACACATGCCCTGCACACTTACTGTCAGCAGGGAAGAGGATCTGGAAGCTTGCACGGGCAATTTTTGCCCTCAGTCTGGTATGTCTCAATGGCTCCAAGGGAGATATGTTTTATTACACCTTGAATGCAAGCACATGGCTCCAAGTCTCATACCCTAGGAATGTGAGGAGCCGATGGGTCTGGGGTAAAAGAGATACTTTCTAACATGTCCATTTCATTTGTTCTGGAAGTCACATGGCTTGGAAACATGAAAGTGTTCACTTCCTGACACTACTGTTTACTAGAAAACAATCTTCAACTTTTCTAACCATTGCTAGATTGCCTCCCACATGAGTGTTATCAATCTAAACTTCCACGAGTAGTAAATTCAATTTATTATTTCTCCACATCCTCATTAAGAAAGAATATTAAAAGCCACCATTTTTGCCAACCAGATAGCTGTGACATGTCTCATTGGTGGCTAAATTTTTACTTTCCTGATTTCTAGCAAAATGGAGGATTTAAAAAATGTATTGGCTATTTGAACTCCCTCTTCTGTTAATTGCTTGTTCACACTCTGTGCCCGTGTAGCTATTGAGTTGTGTTATTTAATGATTTTTAGGCATCATTATACATTCTGGAAGCTAATACTTTCTTATTTACATGCATTGCAAATATCTCATCCCAGTCTGTACCTTGACTCTAATCTTTTCACTCTTCTAATGGTGTTTGGTTGTTGTCTAAAATATTTTAAATATTTATTTAGTCAAAATGTATCAATATTTTGCATATTCAGTTTCTTTGTTTCTAGCTTTTAAAATCTTCTCAATTCCAGTCACATTTATATGCTCCTACAGGTAATTTTGAAATTATAGTTTGCTTCTCACATTTAAATTTTAATTCCATTTGGAACTTACGTTTCCACAATATTGTAAAGTTTTGATCATATTTGGTTGTGATTTTTACATAGATAACTGTGAGAAAGGAATTTGAGATCAAGGCCCACAGCAAAAATGTAGTGTTAGAGCCCACTGAGGTAAAGGATATGAAATGATAGCTAGAGGGTGGAGAAACGGGCCTCCAGTACACTGGAGAGATGGAGGCAAAATTATTGATATGGGCAACGATTCTCTCTCCTCTCACTAGACAAAGGATTGACTTTGTTCCTGTTGAATATAACGGTACAAAAACAGTCTGATTTTTGTGTGTGAATGTTCCTTAAACAGAAGCACTAGGTTGTTTATGAATTTCTCTGGACTATTGATATAAGCTTGAGTATAACAGGGCAATGACACGGTAAGAATTAGGCCAGTTTTTGCTCTGAGAGTTATCTCTGGCAGGTATTCATACTTTATGAACTTAGGGGAAGTGGGAAATAAAAAAGCCATTCTGATTTATGTAGCATCTGCTCTGGCTCTGTTTGGCTGTTGCACTTCCATTAAGTTCTGGAGTTGTGCATAAATTAATTGATACTTAGAGCCAGTTTGGGGGAGGGAGTTTCTTTCCACAAGTCACAATTCACTGGATTGCTAAAATATTCATCTAAACCATCACAATTTATAGACTAGTTTACTTTTTCCTATTGGTTTGTAATGATACTTCTGTCATATACCAAATTTCCACATATGCATATGTTTGTTTGGGGGTTCCCTATTGTGTTTCCTGGGTTTATTTGTCTGCCCCTGCAACAATAACTCCCGGTGATTAATTACCATGTCTTTATAATAAATCCTATCATCTGCTAGAATGCGTACCCATACATTATTTCTTTTTCAAAAAAATATATTTTTATTGATTTCAGAGAGAAAGGGAAAGGGAGAGATAGATAGAAACATCAATGAGGAGAGAGAATCATTGATTGGCTGCCTCCTGCACACCCCTCACTGAGGATCAAGCCCACAACACAGGTATGTGCCCTTGACTGGAATCGAACCCAGGACCCCCCAGTTCATAGGCCGATGCTCTATCCACTGAGCCAAACCAGCCAGGGCTACATTATTTCTTTTACTTACTTTATTTTTGGACACTAAAAACACCCCCAAAAAGGTCCATGTGAATTTTAGAATTACTACATTCTATGAAAAATATAATTGAAGGTTGTGATTATAATGTGATTGAATTCAGAGATCAAAATAGGCAGAATTGACATTTTCTTGTATTGATTTGTCTTATTCATGAACACAGTCTATTTCTCCATTTTTATCAAAACTTCTTTCATGTCCTTCTATATATAATGTTTCATATTTTTTTTACAAATGGATTGCACATATTTTGTTAGACTTTTTTCTATAGGTTTTCTCATTACTTTAAACATTATCATTTTAAAATTACATTTTCAAATCATGTGGCTTGATTTGAAATCAAGTGGGCCACTCAGATCTTCATTCAGAGAAAACCTGCTGGGAAGTACACAATCAGCTGACAACCTGTAGCTCAGTGGTTCTCAACCTTCCTAATGCCACGCCCTTTAATACAGTTCCTCATGTTGTGGTGACCCCCAATTTCATTGTTACAAATTGAACATAATGAAAGCATAGTGATTCATCACAAAAACAATATGTAATTATATATGTGTTTTCTGATGGTCTTAGGCGACCCCTGTGAAAGGGTCGTTCGACCACCAAGGGGTCGCGGCCCACAGATTGAGAACCGCTGCTCTAGCTGAAGCACCTTTGAGATTCCCTGTAGTGTATAAGTCAAGGGAACACGCTCCTCAGGCAGTTTCAGTCACAGAACTGATCACAATAGAGGTGCTAAGGCTTGGCCAATTCTACCCAAAGCAGAACTCCTGTAGAAGCAAGCTTTGTTCTGGAGTACCTTATCACACTGGTCATGATTTCCTCAACAATGCACCTAAGTTGAAGGCATTCCTTCACAATCCCTTGCACCTCTTATTCATTAGGTCTCAGATATCCATTGTAGGACAAAGGTTTCCCCTGTCTGCCCCTGTTCCCTCTCTTCTTATCTTTCACATATTTTAAACACAATAAATCTCTTGCACTTATAATTCTGTCCTAGCATTTGTTTACCAAAGGCTTTCAACTGACAGAATGCAGTATCAGGAGTGGTCCAAGGACTCATGCATTAAGATGGAGTTTGGAGACGGATTAATTTACTACTTCACTAAAAAAATGAACCCCATTCCAAGTGGCATATAAGGGTTAGTGACACAGCTGCTACACGTTCACTGGAAATGACTTGGAACAACATTCTGATGAAGGGGACCACCCTGACCAATATGATGTTACAGGCATTGGGAAGATCTGGGTTGATCAATGTGGAGAAGGACAATGAGCTTAGGCAATTATCACTAAGTTGCCTTGAAACCCTATAGGACAACAATAAGGAAATGAAGGCATTTAAAAAACAAACACTAAGTATGAGAGCCAGAGGACCACTTTGGTACCACACAGACACACCAGCTGAGGGAAAAAAATATCAGGATCTGATAGCAAAGGTTGAGGAGTTTCAAAGACCAGTCCATGTTCAGTTAAGGTAGTTCTGTTACACTAAAGTCAAGGTCCTCGTTGGAAAAATCTGAAATCCTAACATGTGGCATGTAGACTTTTGGGTGGACATTCTCCTGGATTATAGCTAGATGGACTCCCTTAATCCTTCAGGACCCTTGCAGTGGTGGCTAAGTCCACATTAAAAAGGTAGCAACTTCCCTGTGTGGGAAGACACCACAGAAACCTCTTCCATATAAGGCAAAATATACTACCCTCAAAAGCTGCCCCCACGTCCTCTCCTGGGCACCAGACTGAAAACTAGGGTTAAACTGCAACACATACTGGCTAGGGTTATGCTGTACCTAATCCTATATAATAAAAGGCTAAAATGCAAATCAACTGAACAGCAGAACGACTGGTTGCTATGACATGCACTGACCACCAGGGGGCAGATGCCCAATGCAGGAGCTTCCCCCTAGTGGTCAGTGCACTCCCACAGGGGGAGCGCTGCTCAGCCAGAAGCCCCACTGATGGCTGGCAAGCGCAGCAATGGTGGCTGGAGCCTCTCCCACCTCCACAGCAGCACTAAGGATGTCCTACTGCTGGCTTGAGCCGCTTCCTGTGGGGAATGGGCCTAAGCCATCAGTCGGACATCCCCCGAGGGCTCCCAGATTGCTAAAAGGTACAGGCCGTGCTGAGGGACACCCCCTACCCTGAGGGCATGAATGTCATGCACCAGGCCTCTAGTATTTACAATAGTTATTGCTAACTCCAAACCTCAGCCAGAAGCCCCACAGCAGCGATAAGCATGTCCGGCTGCCAGCTTAGGCCCACGCCCCAGACTGCAAGAGGGTGCAGGTGGTGCTGAGGAACCACCCGGAGTGCACGAATTTCATGCACCAGGCCTCTAGTAAGGGAATAAAAAATTTACACCCCAAAGGAGCTGTAAGAATGAGCTAACCTTTACTGGCAGGAGCCAGGGGAACACTCATGAGATTGGGTTTTGAAGGTGCTTGATGGAATGAAAAGAGTGAGGAAAGTGGGAATGCTGGGATGAATATATTATGTGAAGCCAGAAGATCCACCAGAAGTTTCTATTCCACAGGAAGGCCCAGAGGACATAGTATTCACCAAAGCCATTAGGTGTGCACTGTTGGGAAAGCACCAGCACTAGTAAGCCCTGTAGCCAGGACTGATGTTAGAAGTGGTCACACATTTTGGCTCATTGACAGAAAGGGAGATGTAGGCCACTGCTCACCCAAGAGACATAGGCTGTTCATTTGCTTTTCTCTTTTGTGGTTTCTTTCCTCTGTTCCTCCACTCAAGCTACCTAGTCTCCTCAGATGTAATTAGGTCAAATCCACCAGTTGGCATTGCTTATTCTCTGGCTATATTAGAGTTATGGCTGATTCAGTTACAGACATGGCTGGCTGCTCTATCGTTGTCTTCCAATACCCCAGGCTTGCTGTGTTTCATGAGCTGTAGCCCTAGTTAGAAACTGGCAGAAGCAATTTTCAACCTCTTTTTAGGAGAGATGGTTTCAGGGAGGGACCTTGATTTGGGCCACCTGATTAAATGGGTATTTTGATTTCTTGTTGATTCTATTTGCTAAAAACCTGATCATTTCTGGCTTCAGCCTTGCTCATTATTTTGGCACTTGTTTCTTTCTTTTTTAAATACCACATGATCTCACTCATTCATGGATAATAGGGACCATTATAAACTTTTGAACAATAATAGATACAGAGGCAGAGCTGCCTTAAACAGATTGTCAAACTGCCGCGGGAAGGCCAGGGAGGGTTGGGGGGGCAGGAGGGAGTGGGGTAGGAGATCATGTATGCATGCATGTAAACATAACCCAGTGGTCGGCAAACTGCGGCTCCCCACACT
>NW_006284850.1:1231143-1234863 GCF_000327345.1 Myotis davidii
GCCAGTATGGCTCAGTTGGTCGTCTTCTGCACCAAAAGGTTGATGGTTCGATTCCTGGTCAGGGCACTTGCCCGGAATGCAAACTCGATCCCTAGTGTGGGGTGTGCAGCAGGCAGCTATCAATGCTTCTCTATCATCATTGATGTTTCTATCTCCCTCTCCCTCTCCCTTCCTCTCTGAAATAAATAAAAATATATATTTTTAAAAGAAACATCAATGCTGAGAGAGAATCATTAATTGGCTACCTCTTGCATGGCCTACACTGGGGATCAAACCTGAAACCACCCGGAATCAAACCATGACCTCCTCATTCATAGGTAGATGCTCAACCACAGAGTCACATCGGCTGAGCTCTTGTTTCTTTTTTAATACATTTTAGGTCAGTGATGGCGAACCTTTTGAGCTCGGCACGTCAGCATTTTGAAAAACCCTAACTTAACTCTGGTGCTGTGTCACATATAGAAATTTTTTGATATTTGCAACCATAGTAAAACAAAGACTTATATTTTTGATATTTATTTTATATATTTAAATGCCACTTAACAAAGAAAAATCAACCAAAAAAGAGTTTGCGTGTCACCTCTGACACGTGTGTCATAGGTTCGCCATCACTGTTTTAGGTTCTTATCTTGCCTATGAGTCCAGTTATGTCTTCTTACTTGCCCTTCTCAATATTTCATCTATCACTTCAATGTGCTTGAAGCTCAAAGCATGTTTTTATAGTACCACCTTGACCAAAGTGTATTCCTTTTTTACAGGAAAAGCATCCTTCTTTTCTTCTTCCTCTCTCTCTCTCTCTTTCTCTCTCTTTCCTTTCCTGGCTTTTGAGGTTTTCATCATTATCCTTGTTTTCTCTGGCTTCATTGAGATATTTCTAGGAAGTTTATTTTTATTCATCTTGTTTGATACTTTGAATGCCTTTGATATGAAGACCCATGTCTTTCTTTAACTTTGGAAACTTAATCATTATTATTTCAAATATTGAGTTACCACCATATATTCTCCCTTCCTTTCTCTCACTAAAAAAAAATCAGTAATTCTTTTTTAAAGAGGCACACTTTATGGCTTCTCTTTGGCAACCCAAATCACCAGCATCACTACTTTTATGCTTAGGGGTGTAAAATGAAGGTTACTTGAAAACAAGCGCTATGACACCATGCTAGTCTGATCACTGAGCTGGCTATTAAGTGACTAACAGACAGGTAGCATATACAGCATAGAAACACTGGACAAAGGGATAATTCACATCCAAGGTGGGATGGAGCAGGACAGTGCAAGATTTCATCAGACTATTCAGAACAGTGCATAATTTAAAACTTGTGAATTGTTTACTTCTGGAGTTTTTCGTTTAATATTTTTGGACCATGATAAATGGTGGGTAACTGAAATCATGGATGCAAAACTGTGGTTACAGGGAGTCTACTTACTGTACATCCTTTAGCTGCTACTTACAACCTTTTTTTTCTCAACACCAATCCACAAATAGATCAATAATGGAAAGGAACTGTTACCCAATTCCTTATTTTCTGCTTTCAAGTTATTCATGCCAATTGTTTCAAGCTAAAAAATTTTATGTGATATTCCTGGAGGGCTCTTTCCATAAGGGTCACATGCCCAGTATGTCTACCAGTAAAGCCCAGCAGTGGATGAAGATTTCCTAAACCTGGAGGTTACACTACTCTGGAAAGGCAGTTTGCATGCTTTAAATTTATTATTGATATTCCTAGGCAGTATTTATGTTTTCATTTTATGGGCACCAATGCTAGTTATACTTTATTAACTTTCATCTAAAAGCAAATGGCCAATACATAGGGAAATAAAAATTAGCATATTTAGATCTGACAACTTACTATATAACTATTTTAAGTCACCTTCAGGTGGAAAACATAGAGTATTACCAATGATCCTATGTCCTTATGTCATCACATACCAGCCTTGAAAAATCCTGTTTCCTCTCCAAAGGTAACCACTATCCTGATCTACAAATACTTTTTGTGAATTCTAAAAAGGAAGTCATAAGTAGGTATTTATATGTGTTTGTCTGATTTCTGCTCAAGAAATCTGTGTTTTTAGATGTAGATTAGTTTATTAATTTTCTTTGCTATATTCTATTTTATTATAGATTATGATCCATTTTCTTGTTGATGGACATTTGAGGGATTTTTATTTTTGAACTATGAACATTATTATACTTCTATGTGTGTGAACATATCTATGAATTTGTGTTCTATATATTTGAAGGAGTGGGAGTGCCAGTTATTAGGACATGTATATGTTCAAATGCAGTAAATGGTGCTGCACAGTTACTCAAAGTGATTTCACAAAAACCCCACCACTAGTATATGAATAATATAGTTGCTGCACATCATTGCCAATACTTGGTATTGTCATTCTAAAGCATTTTAGCCATTGTGATGGTATCTCATTGTGTTGTGTATGTGTGTGTGTATGTATTGTATTCTTTGCGTTATTATTTTTTAAATATATTTTCATTGATTTCAAAGAGGAAGGAAGAGGGAGAGAGAGATAAAAACATCAATGATGAGAGAGATTCATTGATTGGCTGCCTCCTGCATGCCCCCTACTGAGGATTAAGCATGCAACCCAATCATGTGCCCTGACCTGGAATAGAACAAGTGACCTCTTGGTTCTCTTGGTTCCTGGGTCGAAGTTCAACCACTGAGCCACACATGGCTGGGCTAGTCTATGAGTTTAAACACATGTATAACAACCACCATAATCAGGATAGAAAACTGTTTCATCACCCAAAAATCTCCCTCATAGTTACAACCTCCTTTCACTGCTAATTGCTGGTATCCACTGATCTCTTTTCTATCCCTATAATTTTCCCTTGTCCAAATGTCATATTAATGCGATCAAATAGCATATAATCTTTGGAGATTGACTTTTTTTAACACAATATAATGTCTTTAGATTCATCCATGTAATGACATGTATCAATAATTTATTCCTTTTTATAGTTGAGTGGTATTCTATTGTATGAATATACCAGAGTTTTATATTTTAAGCTGCTGATAGACATTTGGGTTATTTTTAGTTTTTAAAAATGATGAGTAGAACTGCTGCGAACATTTAAGAACACGCTTTTATATGACTCTGAGTTTTTATTTCTCTATAACTACCTAGCCGTGGGATTGCTGAGTCATATGATAGATACATGTTTAACTTTATAAGAAAATACCAAACTATTTTCCAGAATGGCTGTACTATCTTCCTGTTTGGAAACACTTGATCCCTCACGCCTTGATTGTTTAATTTGTTACGTGTGGAGCAGTGCGCCCTATAGGGCTTTCTAGGAGGAAAAATAGTTTTCACTCTACCCTTCTGAGTTCTTGGCTGGGGATCCTGTAACAAAAGACAGATTAATAAGAGGGAAGCATACAAGTTTATTTAATATCAGTTTTTTGTCACATGGGAGCCTTCATTAGGAAATAAAGACTCAAAGTAACAGTTAAGCCTAAACATTTTTTATACTAGGCTCTTCAATGAAGAGTGAAAAGTTATGAAAAATGCTCTAAGACAGTGATTTTCAATTGGTGTGGCTCAAGAGGCATGCTGGTGGGCCACAATAAATTTAAAAACATGGGGATGGTGCCATATTGGGGAGTCAGTGGTTTCTACTGCTTACAAGTGGGGCACTCAGCAGTGGTTGTGACCAGATCAACCTTGGTGGGTGGAATTCCATGTTGCTGAGTTTAT
>NW_006284850.1:1234877-1235850 GCF_000327345.1 Myotis davidii
ATTCCTGCTACCATAGCCACCTTGTTCATGAGCCCACTGGACAATGGCAGGAGCAGCTGGGGAAGAAAGACAAAAGTGCATATTTTAGTTACCTTATTATGGTTTGCCAGAATATTCTTGGCTTCCAAGGACAAGTCAGTATAATGTACATCCGTTTATCTTGTAGGAATTGCAGGCGGGTGCTCATAACAGTGACTTTAAATCATAGTGACTTAAAAGAACTACAAGTTTATCTTTCTCTTTTGTAAAATTGTCTAAAAATATTCAGTGCAGCACTGTAATGGGGATTCATAATCATCAGGAATATAGTGTCCTCATTTTTTGCTACGCTATCCTTAGCAAATGCCTTCTATTCTCCAGGTTGCCTCGTAATCCAAGATGCCTGCTTCACTTCTAGTAATTTCATCAAATTAAAGGTTAAAAATCAAGGAGAGGTAGAAAATGCAAAAGAAGCATTTACCAGCTGTTTCCATTTAGAGGAGATTTTCTGAAATTTTCTCTCAACAACTTCACCTGTGTCTCACTCAGCAGGTCTTAGTCATCTGGCCAAACCTAACAATGCAAAAGGATGGAAAATAAAATTTTTGGCTCAGTCTATTATCACCCCAAATAAAACTGAGGGTTTTTAACTAAGGGAGAAAAGCAGAGTGGATATTACATTAGCAACCAGCAGTCTGACACAGTGCAGCCAGCTCATTTTCCATGCACCATCCTCCATTTGTGTTTCTAAGAATATGTGCTTTTATTTCTATGACAGAATGGAAATGCATGAAACTGCCTCTAACTCTGCCATGTCTAGTTATTCAATGCATACCTAAAACCAGCTAAAAAGCCTCCAAGATTTTATTTCTTTATATTTTCCCAAATGAAAGAGATAGCAATTAATGAGGTTTTTTTTTAGTTATTAGTGGTTTTATGCCTTATTGGCACAGTGTGCAAAATTTGTGCACGGGGGAGAGGGGGTGAGGACAGT
>NW_006284850.1:1236024-1248886 GCF_000327345.1 Myotis davidii
AGATGCTCTTGCAGACAAAAATACATAACCCCTATATTTGGACTGATAGCCAGCCATATGCACTATACTGCCAAACTGGTAATGAAAAAAATTGAACTGCTTTCTTACACCTTACACCAAACAGCCATTGCCCTTAAAACCCCTCCTGAGCCTCCACCTTAGGTTCTGGCTTTGTAGTTCACCCAGATTTGGTTCTGATTCATCAGTTTCTATGCCAGTCAGCGTCAATAGCTTCACCGCCTAGGCTGCCATTGGCTCCTCGCAGTTCACACAGATTTGGTTCTGAATGGTCAGTTTCTATGCCAGTCAGCATCAAAAGCTCTGCCTCCTGGCAGCCATTGGCTTCTCACAGTTCACCCAGATTTGGTTCTGATTGGTTGGTTTCTATGCCAGTCAGCATCTCTGGGCCTATCTCTGGGCCTGATCAGAGAGAAATGGCTGATCAGCAGCCGGGGCTCCTGGCGAGGCCCAGAGAGAAAGAGAGGCAAGGGCTGGTCAATAGCTGCCATGGAGGCTGCAGATCAGACCCTTCTTCTCTCTCCAGGCCTCTTTCGGGCCTGATCTGCAGTCCCCTCAGCATTCAGTGGGGTGACCCAGCACTGACTGCAGGACTGACTTCCAATGTTTGGTTTTAGCCTTCGGTCATTTTGGACATTACAGACCCTGGCTATATATATACATATATATATTTTTTGACACAAAAGTATCTAGTTTCTCCCCCAAGTGAGAATAATACAAACTAAATACCAGCCACATCAATCAATATTTTAAGGTGATAAAGTGAAGGGAGATCCAATATCACTCAGACTCAAATGATATAGAAGGTTAAGTGCTGAGCCTTTCCTGTGAGGGGACTTTCCTGTGAGGGGACAAGCTGCTGTGAGGGGACTTCAAAACTACTAGTTCCAAATAGGAACCCATATCTGTCATTCTTAGAGACTCTGTTTACATTTTAGCTCTTTTTTCATTTATTAATAATGATAACTAAGCTGTGATGGAGTTGCTCTTTAAAGGTAGTGATTCATTTCTTCATAGTAGTTTTCCTTTTTTAAAATAAAACCGGAGCTCTGAGCAAAATCAGCATAATACTTGCATGGGTGGAAGATAGTCATCAACTAAGTATAATTTGCAGGTGATCATAGAACCCATCACTACTTAAGAGTATTCACCACAAAGAAGGGGGCTCAATTTGAGTAATTTCAAAGCTCTTTAAAATAGCCTCACTAAGAAAATTATTTTAATTTAAGCTATTAGTCATTTCGACATGAATCAGATACTTTATGTCTAAGACCTAAATGAAAAAGTTAGTCTCAGGCTGTAGGGGTTTTGAATTGTGTGGTGGGGTGAGCATTGCACAGGGGATAGGCAAGAGAAGGGTACAGAGGTTTTTTATAGGAAAAAGAGAAGAGTAGAAATGGTAGAGTTGGATTAGATGCTGCATGTGTAGGGCTAAGGGCCAGTGTTTTAAGAAGCTAGACACAAATGTTAGGATACTGAATATCCAGGGAAATAAAAGATTAGTCTATTAAAGAAAAAGAAGAGAGAGAAATGAATCATGAAGTTCTTTCTAATAACTGCATCCCCGTGATTCCTATATTTCTCACTCACCCTAGATAGTGTCTATTAGCAAATCTCATAATCTCTATTTTATTTTTTTAAAATTATTGAATTCATTGGTGACACTGGTTAATAAAACTAAATAGGTCTCAGGTGTACGGTTCTATAACACATCATCTGTATATTGTACTGTGTGTTCATCACCCCAAGTCAAGTCTCTTCCGTCACCATTTATTCCCCCCTTTACCTACTTTTACCTCCCTCCCTTTTCCCTCTGGTACTCACCATACTGTTGTCTGAGACTATGAGTTTTTCTTTTGTGGTGTGTGTGTGTGTTTGCTTAATCCCTTTGAAAGTATAATAATCTCTCTTTTAAAATATATCCAGAATCCAACCACTTCTTATTTCCACAACTATCAACCACGCTTTTCTCCTGGATTATTGCAATAGCTTCATCAGTATCCTTGTTTCCATCACTGTCCACTCAAAGCAAACAGAAGAACCCTTTTAAAAATAAAAGCCAGCATACCAAAAGCCAAGAGACATATGAAAACATGCTCAAAATCACTAATCATCCAAGAGATGCAAATCAAAACAACAATGAGGTACAATCTCACACCTGTGAGAATGGCTATCATCAACAAATCAACAAACAACAATTGCTAGCAAGGATGTGGAGAAAAGGAACCCTCTTGCACTGCTGGTGGGAATGCAGACTGCTGCAGCCACTGTGGAGAACAGTATGGAGTTTCCTCAAAAAATTAAAAATGGAGCTCCCATTTGACCCAGTAATCCCACTTCTAGGAATATGTCTCAAGAAATCAGAAACACCCTTCAGAAAGGACATATACATCCCTATGTTCATAGCAGCACAATTTACAATAGCTAAGATTTGGAAACAGCCTAAGTGCCCATCAGCAGATGAGTGGATTAGAAAACAGTGGTACATCTACGCCAAATCTCTGACAACCACGGATCTCTTTATTATCTTCATAGTTTTGCCTTTCCAGAATCTATCCTATCTAATAGAGAGGTGATATGCAAATTAACCATCACGCCTTCACAAGATGGCTGCCTACGACCAGGCCAGCAGGGGGGTTAGTGAGGGACGACCAAACAACTGAACAAGCAGGCTGCATAGGGTGACCAGGCCAGTGGGGGGACGGGGGCATGAGGGGTGACCAGGCCAGCAGGAGAGGCAGTAAGGGGTGACCAGGCTGGCAGGTGGAGGGCTGTTAGGGGCGATCAGGCTGGCATGCAGAGCTAGTGAGGGGCAATCAGGCTGGTGGGGGGGGAAGTTAGGGGTGACCAGGCAGGCAGGCAGGTGAGTGATTAGGAGCCAGTGGTCCAGGATTGTGAGAGGGATCCCCGACTGGAGAGGTGCAGGCCAGGCTGAGGGGACCCTGCCCCGTGCATGAATTTCATGCACTGGGCCTCTAGTAAATAAAATAAAATAAAATAAAATAAAAGCCAGATTGTAACACTCTGTTTAAAACTTTCCAGTGGTTTCTTTTATCTCGCAGAAAAAAATCCTAACATGGCCTCTGAGACTAGCCCCTGGATGTCTCTTCATTTCATCTCCAAACTCGGTTTCCCTGGCCCATTCCACTCCAGGCACTCTGAACTCCTTGCTGGACATCTAATGTGCCAACAGTCCAGTTTTCTGAGCCTTTACACTTATTATTTCCTTGCCCTTCTCTAGAAAGTTTCATATACTTCCTTCCTCACTTGATCCAGATCTCTGCTTATAGGTCACCTTTTTAGTGGATTTTCCCTGAATACCTGGTCTAAAAAGTCACTAGCACTCTAATTTATAACATTCCATCTTTTACCCTAATATAATTTCCCTCATAGCACTCACCACAACTAAACATACACATTTGTTTGGTTCATTTCCTACATTCTCACTGGGAGGTGTGCTACTGGAGAGCTGATACTTGGTCTGTTTTATTCTCTGTTATATAGAGAGCACCTAGAAGAGTGCCTGCCACATAACAGAGGTTCCATAAATGCTTGTTGAATAACGATATGAATCGCATGCGGCCTCAGAAAGGTCCTAGGAATCCTTAGAGAGACATTCTTGCTACAAATGGAGTAAAAGCTCAGCATCTTCTGCAATCAGAAGCTGAACCCTTTGTTCTGACACGAGCGTTCATGCTGCTTTGCTCTTCTGAGATAAACATCTCCATGGCACATTAAATGCTGGTTATCACAGATTACTTGACAAAATATTTCCATCCAGTTACCTATAATCTTCCCGGGACAATTATCAAATTGTTCTGGGTAACATTAAATCTATCGTCTGTTAAGTGTTTTGCTTTGGCTTTTATTATTTTGAATATATAAGGGAGCATACTAGTAAATTTGTGCCAGACAAATCCCTTTTTGATCTCATTAATAAAGAAAAACAATTTGTGTTCATTCACGACATACCATTCATTTGTGGAGTTTTGAAGTTTCCTATATATTTAATATGATTTTGATCCATTTAGGCTCATAATTTCTTTTGTAGGTAGTCTTTGTAACTGCAAATTCTCCCAGCTTGGCTGATATTTTCATTTGAGTATGAGCTTATTTGAAATCCTACTTTGAGGAAACTATCTTGTAATGGCTTTGTAATATGTCAGTTTGCCTAGGCTGACTAATTTGTCAGAATTTATCATTCTTTTTCCAGTGAAGGTCAGCCACAAGCGAGATCGCTAGATTTGGAGGCTGGAACGGAAGCAGCGGCCATTTTGTAGCTCACACAGGTTGCTGATGTGCTGATTTCCCTCGTTGTGAAGCAGCAGCTGAGCCTGGTCCTCCATCTTCCCATGATCCTCCCTCAGCTTCTGTGACTCCTCGTCCAACAGTGTGTTTTTAGCTCTGCGACAAAGAGCTCCACTGGGCTGAATACTCTCCCCACCAAGGAGAGTGGCAAAAAGAACTGACACCGATTTTAGCCTTTCCTTATGGGGTTCCAGTCTGCTTGGGATCTTCCATTCCTGACTGCCTTCCCTGTGGACTTGACACCTTAGCATCATACGTCACCTGCTCTCACAATTACGTAGGGCAGTGATGGTGAACCTTTTGAGCTCAGCGTGTCAGCATTTTGAAAAACCCTAACTTAACTCTGGTGCCATGTCACATATAGACATTTTTTGATATTTGCAACCATAATAAAACAAAGACATATATTTTTGATATTTATTTTATATATTTAAGTGCCATTTAACAAAGAAAAATCAATCCAAAAAATGAGTTCGCGTGTCACCTCTGACACGTGTGTCATAGGTTCGCCATCACTGACATAGGGCCAAGTCCATGTCACAAATCTCTCTTAGATAAATAGATCCATATATAGACATAAATATAGATATAGAAATAGCTTATATAGGTGGAGATACCAGTGGTACTCAACTTGGGTCAAATTTGCTCCTTAGGGGAAATTTGACAATGTTTGGAGACATTTTTGGTTGTTACAACTGGGGGAGGGGGCGTTGAAGAATTTATGCTACCCGGTATCTACTAGGTAGAGGTCATGATGCTGCTAAACAAACTGTGGTGTACAGGACAGCCTCCCCAGCCCCCAACAAAGAATTATGTAGTCCAAAATGTCAATAATGCCACTACTGAGAACCTCTGATATAAATATAAATATAGGTAGATTCTAGTGCTTCTGCTTTTCCAATTAAACTCTACCCAATACAAATTTTGCAATAAAGAGTGATTCCAGAGGAATGGAATCTTAAGAACCAGTTCTTCAAATTGACTTCGAGTCTACTGGGTGTGGTAAAGAGGGTATTAGTAGTCAATAGCATGATGTGCTAATAGATATACACAAAATATCACCATTGGGTACTCCTTATCAAAAGGTAAGGTTCTAGATGACCATGTATTTTGCGCCTTTGAACATTTTAGTCAAACTAAGGAGTATAATGAAATTGGATAGTTGCTCTTCACTGTGCTGCAGAAAGTAGGGAAATGATGAGCTTAGGAATTTGAGTTCTCTGCTCAGTGTCCTTGTAAAGGGTCTGATAGTTTCTATGACTGGCCTGAAAAAATTCCTTATCTTCTGTAGTCATAGGGCCAAGATTTCTGAAAACCAAACCTGCCAGGGTTCTTGTTTCAGCATTAAGGAGTGTTCAGGAAATCCGGAAAAGGCTGTGTGTAGATTAATAAAGAGTCCAGAGACGAAATATAATTTTGAAAGGCATTGGGGGTCAGAGGAGCCTAGTTGAAGGAGCTAAGATCTGAGTTCTTCAGGTCTTAAAGTCTAAGTTCTTAAGGCAGTGGTTCTCAACCTTCCTAATGCCAGTACCCTTTTATACAGTTCCTCATGTTGTGGTGACACCCAATTTCATTGTTACAAATTGAACATAATTAAAGCATAGTGATTCATCACAAAAACAATATGTAATTATATATGTGTTTTCGATGGTCTTAGGCAGCCGTGGGCAAACTACGGCCCACAGGCCGAATCTGGCCCATTTGAAATGAATGTAATGATGTTTACTTTGAATTTATATTAGTTCACACAAACCATCCATGCTTTTGTTCTGGCCCTCCGGTCCAGTTTAAGAACCCATTGTTTGCCCACCCCTGGTAAGGTCTCCTTGACTCAGGACCCCATGCTTTTTATTAACACAAATTGTCCTGAGGCAAGGTGGAGATATACACTTCAAAGGGTCAGGGTTTCCTACAGAGTCCATTGTCAGAATGGGGGGAATTTAGCCTACGGCTGTTCAGGTGTTTGGCCAGTAGGAGGCAATAACATGTAGATTAAGATGGCCTTTAGCTGTCTGGCAGCCAACACAATCAATTTAATGCATCCATTCCCAGATTCAGCTCTACTGTCATGCTGGAATTGGTCTCTGGCACAAACCTAGCATCTCTCTCTTCCAGGAGTCAAATACTGCAAACTAAAATCTCAATTTTGAGGCATCTCTGTTAATAAAGTTAAGGCATTGGTTAAGAAATTGAGATTCTGAAAAACTGGCACGGGGATATATCAATCTGGGGACCTTAAACTTTGAAGTTCTGCTGAGCCTTCTTTGTCAGTAGAAGCAGCTGTTCCACCCCTGCCTGAGATGGTTGATGCTTCTTTGTCTGAGTACTTTTAATGGCCTATCCTGAGGCAGTTGCCTCCTAAGGCACCATTGATCCTCTACAGGACCTATTCCCACCACTCCTCTTCGCTTCTACACTCATAACTAGAGTTAAGTCCCAGCAGGCCCCAAAGGGTAAAGTACAAAGTGTGACAGATGAGGACCTGCTATGCACACCAAAAGAATTACATGATTTTTGCCAATTTATATAGTCAGAAACCTGAGGAATAGGTGTGTGAATCAATCTTAAAGATAAGGTGTCAAGGTGAAAGGAACAGAAAAGTTGAATCAGGCCAAATTTATTGATATGGGCCTGTATCAATCAGTTTGACCTGCCACAATACTATAGACTGCCAACAATCCCAGAAATGTATTTTCCCACAGTTCTGGAAGACTGAAGTTCAAGATCAGGTGTCAGCATGTTTGATTTCTGGTGAGACACCTCTTCCTTCTTGCTGTGCCCTCATGTTGCCTTTTGTCTATGCACACGTGTGTCACCACCCCTTTGGGGGTCGAACGACCCTTTCATGGGGGTCACCTAAGACCATCGGAAAACACATATATAATTACATATTGTTTACAGTAGCAAAATTACAGTTTGAAGTAGCAGCAAAAATAATTTTATGGTTGGGGGTCACCACAACATGAGGAACTGCATTAAAGGGTCCCGGCGTTAGGAAGATTGAGAACCACTGCTCTAGTGTCTCTTCATTTTCTTGCGAAGATCCCAATACTAATAGATTAAGAGCCCATCCTTACGATATCACTTAATTTTGTCTTTTTAGAGGGGATTAAAACTTCAACATATGTATTTGCGGGGGGCATAATTCAGTCCATACTTGGGCCTACTTAGAAAAATTCCATATTTATATTTTAGCTTGAGAGGTTTGAAATGGCTTTAACATTTTACTTGGCTGTTTGGATGATACACAAACCCAAAGGTGATCCAAAGTAAATGAAATTGAAATGCCAGAAGTTCTTTGGTATATTATAAAGGAAGGTATCTAAATGCTTAGGGATATTAAAATGTCAAAATGCCTTTATCATCTAACATCTGCATCACCCTGAGATGGTTCTGAGAACATGCCTTCTACCCTGGCTGTGAGATTAAATCTGTAAGGGGATCCCCAGCATCCTTGATAAGCGTTGTGCTGGTTATTAAGTATAGATCAGAAATTACAGTGGAGATTGATACATAGAAGTGAAATCCCTAAGTACAATGGGAATTATGAAATCCGGGAATGATAGGGGCCAAGTAGCAGTATTTAATTGTTGTTGTGGGTTGAATCGTGTCCCCTAAAATAATATGTGGAAGTCATAACTCCTAGTACCTGTGAATGTGACTTTACTAGTATTTGGGAATAGGGTCTTTTCAGATGTAATCAAGCTAAGGTCATTCTGAGTTAGAATAGGTACTAATTTCTGACTGGCATACTTAAAAGAAGAGGGAAATTTAGACACGGGGAATACCATGTCATGATGAAAGCAGAGATTTGAGTGATGCCGCTGAAAGCCAACAAATACCAATAATTGACAGTAACCATCAGACATTAGGGGAGAGGTATGAAATAGATTCTCTTTCAGAGACTCCAGAAAGATCCACATTTTCTAACACCTTGACTTCATACTTCAAGACTCCAGTCTGTGAGAGACTAAATTCTGTTGTTTTAAGCCATGTAGTTTGTGGTATTTTGTTGCAATAAACCTAGGAAACTAATATGATCATCAAAGACAAGCTGGGGTGGTTACTGTAACAGACAACAGAATCAAATCTGTAGTCAGAATAGTCTGACTCACAGTGATCATTAGTGTTGACTAATTGATCAGGGTGTTCCTAGAAAAGAAATGGATGGGCAGTTTACTAAATTCTCAGTTAATCTGTATAAGTAGAATAGCCATAGGCCTACTACAGAAGTCTAACTTGAATCCCCCAAAACCATATGCCCTCAATCAATTCCTAGAATCCTTTGAAGGGGAGAATGGGTCCCTTTGAGAAAATGAAATATTATGCTGTCATAAAAATTATACTATTGATCTCCTTCTTAGCCTTTCCTAAAGGAACCTGCAGCCATTTATCATTTATCAGGCTACTGAGCACTTGGAAATGGGAAATAATCAGATTTAGGGGGAATTACTGAACACTGGCTCTGAAGTTACACTAATTTCTGGAGGCCTAAAATAGCATAATTGTCCACAAAGTCAGAGTAGAGATTTACAGGTCAGGTGATTTGGCTCAATCCATCCCACAGTATCCCAGCGAGTATCCATAAACAAATGATGAGATTATGTCTCCATTTTCAGAATGTATATTCTAGTATAATTTCAATAGATATATTCATCAACTTCTAGAATTATAGCATTGGTTCTCTGATACAAGAGAGAGGACTATTATGATAGGAAAGGCCAAGTGGAAGCCACTAAAACTGCCTCTGACTATAAAAATAGTAAACCAAAATCAATACCACATTCTTGGAGGCATTTTTGAGATTTGTGCCACCGTGAAGGCTTTGAGTGAGGCTTTGAGTTAGTAACTTGTTTCTAACAAATGTAAGGGGTGTTTTGGTCAGTAGCCATAAGCAGCAGTAACAATCTTCAAAGTTTCAGTGGATTAACACAACTTTTTTTCTTATATTATATGTTGGCTATAATAGCTCTGGTTCCTTTCTATGCATTGTCCTCATTTCAATATCTAACCAGCAGAAGTAACCACTATTTGGGAAATACTGATTTCATGGCAGAACAAAAGAAAAGATATGGTAGAATTGGCCAATGGCTCTAAAGTATCTGCTTATACATCATATGCAATCATTTCTGCTTGCATTTTTTGACCAGTGTCAATAAAAACCCAATCCTTGTGTCAACAAGTCAAGAAAAATTTACCACGGGAAGGCATTTTGAATCATGTGATATTGAGCAGAATTATATAATCTTTTAGAAAAAATATAGAAGTCAAAACATATTTCTGAATCTGAAAAAATATACAATCTTCCACAGAGTGTACATTAAATCAGTGTCTTCTAAAGTTTTTATATTTTCTGGGATGTGGGAAAACATCTAACATATTAAACGTAATACATAAAGAATTCATTTTGTAATCACCAGAGTAATCTTGAAGAAAATAAAGGAATATATAGATAATAAGCTAATGGAGGAGAACTTGAATAAAATGGTAATATTTTATCAATTTAAGAAGAGCAAATAAAGACAGAAAAGTATATGGAACATGGAGAAAAGCAAGTATGATAGTAGATTTGAACACAAATATACAGGCATACCAAGTTTTATTGCAATTCACTTTATTACGTTTTACAGATATTGCTTTTTTTTACACCAGCAAAAGCATGACTCTGAAGATTCAGATGATGGTTGGCATTTTTTATCAATAAAGTATTTTTTAATTAAGGTATGTACATTTTTTAGATATAATGCTATTACAGTTAATAGACTACAGTATGGTGTAAGCATAACTTTTATATGCACTGGAAAACTAAAAAAAGTATGTGACTCACTTTACTGTGACATTTACTTTATCACGGTAGTCTGGAACCAGAGCCAAAATGTCTCTGAGATGTGCCTGTATCAGTAACTACATTAAATGTTAATTATATAAATATTCCAGAGATTATAAGACTGGATGAAAAAAAAAAGCACCAATGCATTCTACTTATAAGATACACACCTTAAAAATAAGTATACAAGAATTTTGAAAAGTAAAGGTTAGAAAAAATACACACAACCACTTACCACAAGAAATCTGGCATAATTGGACTAATATCAGACAAAGCAAACTTTTAGGCAAAACATTTATAATAAAATAAATATTTCATTATGATGAAAGGGTTAATTCACCAGAAATATATGACAGTTCTAGATCTGTATGTGTGTCCTAAAATATACAAAACAAAAGGTGACAGGACAAAATGAAGCAATAGCCAAATTCCAAAGAATTATAGTAAACTTTAATTCACCTTTCTCAGACACTGACAGAAAGCTAAATAGGTGTATTACATTATTTAGGTCTTCTATAAACTTGCCAGCATATTTTCTACTTTTCCTATCAGTTAATTTGAGTGCAACATGTTGAAGTGTGGCTTTCCCCTTCCATATCTTTTATAATTTTACTAGAGGCCTGGTGCACGACATTCATGCACTGGGGGAGGAGGGTCCCTCAGACAGGCCTGTGCCCTCTCATAGTCAGGAGCGGGCCTAAACTAGTAGGTGGACATCCCCTAAGGGGTCCTTACCACTGCTGTGGAGGCGAGAGAGGCTCCTGCCACTTCCGCTGTGCTCACCAGCCATGAGCCCGGCTTCTGGCTGAGTGGTGCTCCCCCTGTGGGGGTGCACTGACCATCAGGAGGCAGCTCCTGCTTTGAGCGTCTGCCCCCTGGTGGTCAGTGCACATCATAGCGACCGGTCATTCCGCCCTTTGGCTGATTTGCATATTAGCCTTTTATTATATAGGATATAGTTATCTAAGAAGAGTAAATAAAATGGATAATAACAATAATGTAATTTTTAGTTTTCCTTACATTTCTGTTTTATGAATGATAACAATGATATCTGGTTTATAAATATTTATAGATGTTACATCTCCATTATACACTGAGCAGGTAGTAATTAGAAATTATGTTTGATCATGAGTAACAGATATATCCTTCTAAATAGTAGTTTAAGGATAATGAAAGGTTTATTCTCTCACATAAAAATGTCTGGAGATATGGAGGCCAGGACTAGTAAGAAGGCTCTTTAAATTCATTACGAGCAAGTCAAACTACTTTATCTATGAGTAGAAATCACAAAACAAAGAGGAAAAACAGCCCAGCCCAAGTGGTTCAGTGGTTGAGTGTCAGTCCATGAACCAGGTCACAGTTAGATTCCCAGGTTGCTGGTTCCATTCCCAGTGTGGGGTGTGCAGGAGGGAGCAGATCAATGATTCTCTCTCATCATTGATGTTTCTCTCTCTCTCCCCCTCTCTCTTCCTCTCTGAAATCAATAAAAACATGCTTTTTAAAAAGACAGGAAATACAGAATAATAATGCAAATTAATAATATGTATTACAACAAGCATGACTTAAAGAGTAAGAATTAAAAACAAATTTGTCTATAATTTAAGAAATGTATGGGCACTGCAATCTTGTTTAAAAAAGACTTAGAACAGGAGATGGAAAATGAGCTGTCAATGCAAAAATATGTGAGAAATAAATATTAGAAGAAAATGAGAATGTTTCTAGAGGTAAATGCAAATTGGATGGTATTATTACTAAAGTAAACAATATTTGAACCCACAATTAGAAACATGGAAGGCAGACTTCAAAAAAGAGCCACATAACAAGAAATTTGATATAAAATTATTATAAGAAGATGATAAATATGAAATAGGAATAAAAGATAAGGGGAACAGATAAGATAAAAATGGGTATTCAAGAAAAAAATGGGAGTTCAAGGATTTAATAGAAGTGCTTTTGAAATAAATTTTTGACTCATTAATCTGGTCAGGATTTCGTTCAGATTGAGTTTGGCTGTTGCTCCGGTTGGTTGCCGGCTGGTTACCACTGGCTTCCTATTTCTCCAGCATCACTAAGTTCTGGGTCTTCTCAATGCCCCTTCTCCCACCTTCTCTCAGTTTTCAGCCCTCCCTATGCTCTGTGCCACCTGTGCCACAGAAGGGCTCTCTCTCTCAAGCTATTCTCCCTCCTCCAAAGGTGGACTGTGGCTGCTTGTTCCTTGGTACTTGCCAGCCTGGTGGCCCAGGAAGGTTGGTCCAGAGGGTTCTGCTGCCCTGCTCCAGGCTCCACCTCAGGCAGGTCGTGTGCCTGGGTCCTAGGGTGGGGATTTTTCATTGGCCCTGTGCTTCCTTCCTTTCAATGACCCTGTGGCACCGCTTGTCTACCTGTGTCTGTGACAGGTCTTGCCTGTCCTCCAGCCCGCAGACCTGTGATGCAGGATTTCTCAGCTTGTTCCCCATTACAGACATTGGGGGCTGGGTCACTCTCTGTTGTGGGGCTGTCCTGGGCATTGCAGGATGCTCAGCAGCATCTCTGGCCTTTACCCACCAAATGTCCATAGCACATCCCTCCCCCCAGAATGTCTCTGGACCTCAACAGATGTCCCCTGAGGGGCTAAATATCCTGCCCCCAGAACCGCTGCTCTAACAGGATCCTGGGCCCATGAGTACTTCCTGCCCAACTGCAGAAGGGAACAGCCTTTTCTTCCCCGGC
>NW_006284850.1:1249090-1250577 GCF_000327345.1 Myotis davidii
ATTCTGCTTCTTCTGGGGAGGGTCTGGGTGGAGCTTCATGCCTTCCCTTGGCAGCACCCCCTTCCCACCCTGAGGGAAGCTCTCTCTGGTCTCCCTCCTGAGCCACCAGTGACCTTGCAGCACCCAGGGTCCCTCTTCTATCCATGCTGCTGGCCCTCACTCAGCCTTTGTGAGTTTGTTACAAACAGCAGCACGGTGCTTCCCACCCGTTGACACTTGTATGTGCCCAGACCAGGGATCGAGCCCACAAACTTGAGATATTGGGACGATGCTTAAGATATTGGGACTGAGCTACTCAGCCAGAGCAAGGAATATATTTTAAGCAAATAATCAGGTAAGTGTACAAAGATGGGTCTACTAGGAGATTCATGGTGTCTTGATAATGTCCAAACACAGGGGAGCTGTTACATAAATCATCCTATAGTGAAGCTCTGTGCAATCATTAAGAATGATGCATGGAATCCTGGCTGGTGTGGTGCAGTTGGTTGAGCATTGTCTTGTTCCATTCACGGTCAGGCACATACCCAGGTTCTGGCTTCAAAACCCAGTCGGGTGCATGCAGGAGGCAACTGCTTGATGTTTCTCTCTTTCCTTCCCTCTCTCCATTCCCCTCTCTCCCTTCGTGATTAAATTAGGCTGTTTCCTAGGAAAAATTACCGGTGAAGTTATTGATATTCAAAGATTAAGAAAAAAAGTAATTTATGGTAATCTTGGGAAAAATACAGGCTACAAAAGGGAGAATAATTATGCTACTCTGTGATTTCTCTGCAGGATACTCCTTAACCAAGATTACTAGGAGGATTCAAAACAGCAATGTAATTATACTAATCCTTGGATTGACATCTGGGCATTCGTAAATTTACTAAAACTATGTTCAAAATATTGTTTGTGCACATATGTACATTTTTGTAGGATGAGAACAAAAGGAGGGATACAAAAATTTGATATATTTTATGAATCAATATCCAACTTTCAATCCTAATCTGACCATACTCAGAGTCAGGAGACTTAACAATTCTACATTTTCACTCAAGTTGTACCTGATCTGGGAAGTCCAATTGAACTAAGAGTCCCAGAGATGAAACAGCTAGTTCAAACTTGTTTTATTAACAACTAATGTGCTAATTATAACTAGTATATTACCCTGTTGGCAATGGAATCTTAGTTTGAAACTGCCAATAGAGTTGAAATGCCTGAAAAATAAATAACATATTGACCTTAACAAATAGACAGCAGGATATTTCTCCAGAAAAATTGATTTATTCAGGAACAACACAAAGAATTGCAGCTCTGAACATGGGGCCTAATGGCAAACCACAAGTAAGTCCAAAAAAACAGAGAGGAATGTTATGTATGGACTTGGGAGAGGCTGTTGTAAACAAACATCCGTGGAGCAAACAGAGTTTGAAGTATAGTGACTTTTATTGGCTGATGAATAGCAGTCTTCCATTAGCTAAGCTGTTACTGGGCAAGAAGGCATCTTCTCT
>NW_006284850.1:1250600-1270341 GCF_000327345.1 Myotis davidii
AGTAAAGTAGTCACTTCCTGTCAAAGATACAAAGTACCTCTCTTCTTGTTGGAGTTAGTAGTGTGTGTTGAGTGACACTTGTGTGAGAATTCTCTCTTCTAGCCTGTCTCCATTTTAAATAAGATTTCTGTTTATTAATCTTTATGGTATCTCCCTAAACTTCCAGGTAACTTATTCTTTGGGTAAGATGAAAGAAGAACTGTTTTAAACTTCAACTCTGGAAATGTTGTATGAGGGGCCAACCTATTTTACTTCATCGTGGAGCTCTCAAAATTAATGTTTATAAAGATTCGTAGATTCAGAAATGAAAAGTATATGACAAATATGATAATTATGATTAGCTTTAAAGAAAAATATCATCTACTCTCCTTAAAAACAGGATCAGTTGTATGAAGAACAAAATATCTACCTATAGTAAGAAAAGAGGCATGCGGTACTATAAATACACTTATTTACTGCCCTTTTGTTATTTGTCTTCTGAGTCAGCTTCAAGCCGTGAGAATGATAACATATACTCAGGAAAATATGGGAAGGATTAATGTCAGCACATATAATTTCCTTTATTAAATTGGTACCAAAATTTCCATTTAAAAGCACATGTTCTCATGACTGGAGAGAATTCAACTGTGTACCTTGAGATCAGTCTATTATTATATGCCAACTACAGCGAAAATAAAGGAATGCTATCCTCTAGTTAGAAAAAAAAATCAATTAACTGAGCAGCTCACAATTCTTAGCCATTACTAATCTTTCCACCTAGCCTCAGCAGGATTTTTTTTTAGAAATATGAACTTTTGCCAGCCCATTATCCCAGTCTCCCCAGCATATGACATCCAGTAATGCAGTGAAAAAAAAATGAATAGAGAAAAGATTTCTCTATACATCAGTGGTTATTGATATATTTTTCTGGAAGACAAAAGGATATTCCTTTACAAACAAACATCTTTTCTAATAAGTGGCTATAACTATGAAATAAATTGTTTTTGAAATGTACACTGACTTTTAAAAACAGCTAGTTTAGCAGCGTGTGTGTGTGTGTGTGTGTGTAGATAGAGTTGGAGAATGAAAATAGTTGTTTTTTCCTAAAGAGAGCTAGGTAAATATTATGAAATATGTCAGTTGTAAAAAGAGGCAATTAAGCCTCAAATATGATTTTATCCAAATAATTTTTCACACTAAAAAGCATGTTGCTTTTCAGAACAGACCTTAGAAGTTATTGTGCTAGTGTAATCTTTTGCAAATTCCTCAAAATCATCAGAGTAGTCTCATTCTTCTCAAAGGGCAAAAGTAGAAATATAAACTAAAGAAGAGTTTAAGGAGCAATTTACATAGTTGTACATTAAGTAATGATACATTAAATTTATTTTACTGGTAATCTTGTGGAGCTGAAGATATGCAATCAATGGGAGGATGATTATTTGACAGTAGAAAAACTTGACTTTTATTCAATAAATATTAATGAATGAGTGCTATGTACCAGGCACTTTTATAGGCACTACGCATATTGTGGGCATAATTAAGCTCATTTCCTCATAGAAATTGCATTCTAGAAGAAATAGGCAATAAACAAGTAAATAAGATTCCAATAAGGATGAAGAAAATATTAAAAGGTAATGTGACTAAAACAAGCTAGAGATGAGGGTTGGCTACTTTATTATATGTTAAGACAAAGCTATGTTGAGAAAGTGACATTTGCTTTAAGGCCTGAATGATGAGAAAGGATCAGCTATTTGAAATATCTGGAGCTGTGAGTTCTTGGTAGAGGGAATAAAAAAATCAAAAGCCCAATGTTTGAAAACTTATAATCAAAGATCAGAAAGATCAGTGTGGCTGAGATTTTGTGAGCTGGAACTGGTTCACATTGAGCCTTAGATATAATGACAATGAATGGGAATTTTGTTTTAAATACATTGGAAATTCATGAAAGGGTATTCAGCTAGGGAGAAACATAATATGACATGTTTTTTAAAGATCAATCTGATAGTTATATTAAGAGCAAGAATGGAAGGAGCAAGTCCAGTTGGGAAGTTATTATGCTAGAACAGAGGAGAGATGATGTTGGCTTGTTCCAGGGAAGTATCTGTGAAAGGTGCTTATACTAGAAATGGAAAAAATGGATAAACTTGGGGTGTATTGTGGGAATATAGCCAACAGGAATATTTTCATTAAATTTAACTGAAGGAAAAATTTAAAAAATTAAAATACCAAATGAAATTTAAACTGTCTACCCTTCACAGCTGTATATAACAGAAATAATCATTTCTTTAAGACAAAGTAGCACACAGTTAATTAATAGTTTAATCAAAAGTTATTTAATTTCAAGCTTAATTAAATAAGATCGATAGAAGTAAAAACATCTTGAAATAATGAAATGTCTATACCACATAATTATGTAAACATATATGGATTAATGACTAACCACATATTCTAGAATAGAGGTTTATCTACATAGTTTTTAATTTCAGTAGCCATTATTATTTGATTCCAAAGCTTTCAAATACATGTACGCCAAGTCATTTTGTTTAATAAGACAAATATTTTCCCTGTATTCTTTCTTTACTGTTGACACTATTTCAGATGTCCATCATTTCCCCCCTCTTTGCCCACCTCCACTCAGTGCCCCCTGCCCCTGGCCTTCAACATACTGGCTACCCATATATGTTCTTTAGACAATATCTTCACCTTCTTTTATCTAGCCCCACCCCCACATCCCTACCCTATGAGATCTGTCAGTCTGTTCATCCATGTCTCTGGTTATATTTTATTGGTCAGTTTATTTTGTTCATTGGATTCCACATATAAGGGAGATCATCTGGTATTTGTCTTTCTCTGACTGGCTTATTTCGCTTAGCACAATACTCTCCAGGTCCATCCATCTGTCTCAAAGGGTAAGAATTCCTTTTTTATTTTTTTAACAACCATGTAGTATTTTATTGTGTAAATGTTCCACAGCTTTTTTTATCCACTCATCTACTGATGGCTACTTGGGCTGTTTCCAGATCTTAGGTATTGGAAATACCACTAGAGCTCAGAATTTGGGTCTGCCATGGGTCTCACACTTTGAATGTTCCTGCTCTGAGCCACTCTCCCTTCCCTGCCGGGGCTGACCAGCAGACCCTGAGCAGCGGATGAACAGATTGCCCTGACACAGGTTTCTGTGAAAGAGACGGCTAAGGGACTTTTACTTTAGAACTAAAAAGCAGTCCTGTTCACCTGCCTTCTTAGGTTTATTATTGTAACAACAGCTTGAACTCAAATTAACCTCTGGATATAATCAGCAGGGTAAGTATGCTTGAGAAAGTATATGCTTCTACAAGGTCGGGTCTTTAAAGACTAAACATAGAGATTCCAGCAAAACACCCGGAGGTGGCTGGGGGGATAGGACTTCTTTGGAAAAGTCAAGGTAGGGGCTGGCGCCTTTGGCAAGGTCCCCTCAGAAGCCCCGACCTTTCAGAGGATCCTCCTTACAGACATTCCAATGAAGTCACGTGCTTCTCCACACTTTCCCATGGAGCTGTGCTCAAGTGGGGTATCCAGGACTTGACAGGATTCAGTCTCCCATTAAAGGTGGTGCCTGCAACCTGCAGGAAGGAGGCAGACACTACCTCTCCTTCCCAAGGTAGCACGGGCTGAACTAACAGGGGAGCTCTGATCTGCCTCCCAGCAATGCAGCCACAGAGCCCAGCACTTGCCTGGCAGACTCCCAGACAGAAGCTTCACCGGGACACACAGTCCCCAAAACCCAGCTCTGTGTGGCTCTCCTGCACCTTCATGCCACCAAACCAAGCAAGAGAGGCCCAAAAATCAGCTTTGCCATGCACTCAGATCTCTCTGCAAGACTGGTCACAGCAGGGCAGGGCCAAAATTCCCAGATCCACCCAGGCTCTAAGCAGGCTGAAAGTCCTGCTCTCCCGTGCTGTCAAACCAAGCAAAGTGGGGCTAAATTCCCAGCCTTGGTGCCAAGGAATCCAGCATGATGGGGCAGATCAAGTTCATCAGGTGGAAAGAGGGGCACCACCTAGAAACTTCTGGTGGGTGAGATTAATCCTCTTTCCCACACCATGCAGTTTAGTCCCTGACTGGCTCTCTGCCCAAAGCCTTTTCAAAGAACAGAAGGCCCCTGAAAAATCACTGCTGCGTGTATTGAGCAGACTTCTCCACTGGACCTGAGCGTGGCTGCGTGGCCTCTCTAGCAGTCATAGACCAGAGCAAATTTCCCAGGCTGGTGTTGTGACAATACGAGTGCTCCTTTCTTGGAATGATGTGGTCCAAGTCTCCCAGGGGGACAAAATCCCCACTGATTCCTACTTCCATATTTTACAAAGCTCCCTTTCCTGTCTCTGTTGCTCTGGGTTGGGGAGCCCTGCATGGAATTGAGACCCCACAGTCCTAAGGGGAAGGAATCTTGCATGTGGATATCTCTCCAGCTTCTCAGCCACTGCACCTGTGTGAGGGAGTTCACCCTCTCAGAGTCTCTGCGCCTTCTACCAGTTTCTTCCTGGCTTCTTCTGTGCTTCTTGGTTGTATTATTTCAGATAAGCCATACTTCACCTGGTTTTGCAAGTTGATTGTTCTGTAGTTTAGCTGAAAATCCAATACAGGGTTGGAAACAAGTGGACAAAGCTTCCAACTACTCTATAGCCATCTTGGAATCTCTTCCCTGCATTTTTATTACTATTACTAGAGGCCTGGTGCACGAATTCATGCATGGCTGGCAGGAGGGGCTGCAGGAGGTTGGCCGGCTGCAGTGCGCGGCATAGCGACCAGTCATGCTAGTCATTCCGATCGCTTGGCTTTTATACATATATAGATTTTTACACATCAATATTCTGTTTTTATAAGTGGCATAAACTTTAGCAGAACTGTACATGATCTGGGATTTAAGAGGTTTGTGTTTAGTGCTCTTTAGGTATTTTGGAGATCCAGTTGAAGGAACATTATCTTCAGTATGGAGCTTTCAAATTGATTGCACGATCTATTGATGACAGGCCTTGATGAAAGAGCTCCATGTTCGGATCCTGTGTGGGAAGGCAGAAAGACAGAAGGTTCTGAGAGCAAATGCTGACATCAGTCATTTATTCTTATACTCAGATCCACATCTCTATAGTTTCTAGGTTGTCTGACCTTGGTCATGTAATTTATGTTTCAGATTCTGGTTTTCTCATCTAGAAAATAAGGATGATGTTAAGGATTTACATCAAAGGGCAGTTATGAGGATAAGCTAGATAAAAAAATCTCTAACACTCATATTGGTGGCTGACAGTAAGTACTCAATAATGTTGAACATTATTATGCAGAAATTTGATAAAGAATGATCTCCTGCTTCTACTTTATAACAGAAGTAATTTCCGCGATCCTTCTTTATTTCAGTTCTTGCTATCAGTATGCTGTGAAAATCACGTGGCTGCACTAGTGTCATCTTCCAGTCCTGAGCAGGCACTGACACAAAATGGTTATCTGAGCCTTTGAGCAGCAGATTGTCTCACAGACAGCAATTCACAATTCACAATTGCCATGGCAGCAACTCAACATGCAGAGCTCTCTCTCCATCTTGATGTTGTGAAATGAGGTATTCATTTTTATGCATGCTTATACTACCTTTTTTTGTTTTACCTTCCATTTCCTATAAAGCCATACTCAAATTTTCTTTCAGTGTTGGAATTAGGAAGGGAGGAAGGAATGGTGTTGAGAGGCCAGAAACACATTTGGTTCTAGAAAGATAGAATGACTAACTTGGATATTCAGCATCGAGTTCTCTATTTTTTTTTTAAAATAGCACTTGGGTGTGGTCCTTAGCTAAGTCCACTTTGCTTTTCTCTCATTATATTTAAAAGGGAACTTTCAGTAGAGGTTGGTGTCTTTAGCAATTTTAACAAAAAAGGAGCCCAACGTAGGTGGTAGGGACAGAGGATTTTCAAAGGAGCCAAAAAATGAACTGAGAATTCACAAGTCTTGCCATGGCCTCCTCCTAATTAAGGTGATATAATCTAAATAAGCTGTGTGAGGTGCAAATAAAAAGATCCAGGGGGTATTACTACATAGTGTAGTAAAGAAAATACATATTCAAATAAATAATAGAGCAGATGTAGTAATATCATAAATTCCATTATAGAAATTTCCAGGCACTGCTGGGGACTCTGCTCAGGGACCCCCAGATTGCTTTGACCATTTCTGTGATCCTCTCCCCAGTTTTTGGATGGTTTTGCCCACAGTGTTCATGTTCTTACCAGAGAACTCCCCTTGTCCATTAAAGCCACTTTGCCTTGATGTACTTACAGCCTGAAATGTCTGGAAGTTCTTATATTTCAGAGATGAGGGCTTAGCCAGTGAAGGCAGGGAAGGGGTACATTCTAGCTCTTTTGCGTTGGGTCCATATAAAGTCCGAGTTTTAACTTACACTCCAGAGCTCCCCTTCAGGATCAGACTAACGCTGGCACTTCTTCCCCTTCTGTGTCCTACTTCCTCACTCCCTTACCAGTTTTTCCTGGGAACTCTTCCTTCATAAATCACTTGCACATAAAACTTCATTTTTGGATCTGCCTCTGGGTGAATCCAACCTAAATCATAAAGATACTAGAGGCCCAGTGCACGAATTTGTGCACAGGTGGGGTCTGGCCAGCCCACCCGATGGAATCCGATAGGGGCTGGCCCAGTGGGGGAGAACGTGCCATGGGCAGTTGGCCATCCCTGTCCCTGATCAGGGTTCAGGGAGCAATCAGAGGCAAGGCTGGCCAGAGGGAGGGGCCAGGCCAGCCATGGGGAGGGCCACGGGAAGTTGAAGTTGAGGGGGGTGCTGATTGGGGCCCCCATCATGCCAGTTGGCTGACGCAGTGCACATCATAGCGATTGGTCATTCTGGTTGTTCCAGTCGCTTGGCTTTTATATATATAGATTTTAAACAATTGATGAGAATACTGGGGACAAAGTGAAGAATTTTTAGAGAGGAATAGTTCCTGGAATAATGACATTTGATTTGGTTTTTGATTAGCAAACAATACAGGATCAGTATTTGCAAAGGCACCATGGACAGAAAGTTTAGAAATGAGAATACAGCCTGAACTAGGTCATCCTACATTGCTTTCAAGCCTCTTCCCTGCCATACCATGGGCAATTTATTGGATCTATCTGTGCCTCAGTTTTCTAATCTGTAAAACGGGAATGCTTTTACTTGCCTCTCGGAATATTTTTTTATGAGGGTTGAATGAAACAGCATTTGTAAAGTACTTAGAACAATGCCTGACATAAGGTAAGTACCCCATACAGCTTCTTTTTGTTATTGTTACTGTTTCAGTTGATAAGGGCAGTTGGTAGAAACATATAGAATATAAGCCCTCTGAGAAGGTAGACCATAGAAGCCCTCTGATATGTAATTTGTGGTCTTCACACTTCTTCGCAGTCCTGAGAACATGGACAAGGAGCGGCTTAGTAAATGCTTCCTCACCTCCAATAAACATTTAGACCCCAGATGTGATGATCAGTGAGGACACTCTTACAAGAGCTTGAATTAGAGATAGGAGCAGGCATTTGACTCTAATAATGGGTAAATATGTTTCTCCAGCATATAGTGATTATTTAAATATTAAAGAAAAGAGAGAATCAAGTCATATATTGCTCTAAGACTTTCTTGATAGCCGACTGCATTTTTGGAGTAGTCATCCCTCCTACTGTGACAGAAAGCTGAAATATGGAGAGATGGTGGCAGGAGAAAAAAGTGAAGACACCAGTCACCACTGCTTTGAATGTCCAACTGTGAAGAGCCATGGAAGCAGAAATAACTACAGTACAGAGAAAGCTGCAGAACTGGGTATCTGTGGTTTACGGAGTGAAGCTGTGGGAAAGTCACTAGTGCAGAGGACTGCAGAGGGGGAAGAAAAAATCGCATTTCCGGGTTACTGTGTGTTGTGGAAATGGATAGCGGGGTGAGACAAATGAACGCAGACAAGAACACAGTGACTGTCAGAACATCTGCTGAGGGGAAGCAGCTTTTCAGGGCAGCAGAGCTGAGCCTGAGTTTGCAAAACAGGAAAGGAACTTGTAAACACACATTCCAACCATTCGCTGCAGCTATTTCTGAGATCTTTGTTCACGCAAAATTCTAAAGACAGCAACATAGACTCAGTGTGCTGAAGATGGGGGCTAAATTGGGGCTGTGGAAGCAAGCAACTTAGAAATGGTGAGAACTGGGGAGACTTTTATTCTACCAAGCTATCATTTGGTTGCAAATGAGCTAATATTGGTGCTGCATTTTGATTGGCTGAGAGTCTTCTGAAATAATTTAAAATAAAATGCCTGGAGCTTCTAAAGGGGAGAACTATAGCAGAAGCATCCCTGTGTTGGCAAGATTTCTGAATGAGCTCAGAAGTTTGTAGGCTGCAGCAATTTGGGGGGGGCGGGGGGCGGGGACACAGCATCCTTCTGCCCAGGGCACCAAGAGATTCAATTTGTTTTGATTTTTGCTAATGAAAACAACAAAGGCAGTCAGCTATGGGGAAAAAGAGACTATCTCTGGCTTTTAGAAAGAACCGAGTTTCTGCTCCTCCTGAGGGCGGTGATGGGCAAGCCCATTAGCATGAAACATTTAAGTAATTTGGAGAAACACCAGAAAATTTCGCAGAAAGCATAACTGGCCCATGCCTACCAGTGAAATCTCTATCCCTGCATAAAACCCAAAGATATATGTGTGCGCGCACGTGCACACACACACGCACAATGAGACATGTACTGAAAAAAGAGACAACAAAAAAAATGGCTGCTTTATTCTTCTATTCTTCACCTTTTCTCCCTATTGTTTATAGTCCCCTAGAAAAATGAAAAAAAAAAAGAGGAAATAGTCTCCAGATAGCTTATGCTCATGAAAATTGCTATAGAGTGTTAGAGATTTGCCCAAATATTTAAAATAGAGGAATTTCTAAGTATACGGTGCCCATTCTTTGGAAAGTGTATTTTCAATGCATTCTCCACTTCTAAAATATGGTTAAAAATCTCTGTTCTTGATATCAGAATCCACCCCTTCTATCCTTTCCATCACCCAGGTAAGGTCTTTAGGAAAGGAATAAAGGTGTCTAATGGGAACATGGTGTGCTGCTTTAAGAAGTAAAATGAGACCTCTTCTTTATCTGTCCATGAAATCCTCAGAGAAAGTATCAACTTCCAATCATGTGTTATAGTCTCAGTTCAGTTTGGGAAACCATGAAGAGCCAACTATACATTCACAAAAAGACACCAACAGACACTGTTATGAAAGATATAAAGTGTTTTCAATGGCAAAAGACATGACAACATATGGAGATCCCTATAAAAAACGAGAGCTAATATATTATGCTCCGTGCTGGATGCAGAACAGCCTAGGTCTCCCAAAGTTCCCCAGAGAAACATGGAACTGAGGAGAAGTAGCATGAGAAGTTCTTCTCGCCCAAGTTTACACCTTTCTGGTGACCTACTGCTTGACTCTGGAAAGTCTGGCTGAGACCAGGGGCAAATAATTATATTAAAATACCAGCACACACTTGAGCATGACCAGACAAAATGAAGGTCAGTTTCCCAAGATTATTCTACCAAGGCCTGAGGCTTCAGGCCTGAGCTATACCTCTTAATTCATATTCTGCTCTAAGATTTAATATTTTTGCAGCATCAACTTACATTTATAGTGTGAGCTGACAGATGTTTGACTTTGCAGGCAGACTTAACCCCATAACAATGAGCTATGTAGTCCAAGATATCTGTTGTTGGGAAACCCTGCTTTTTAGGCTAACCCCTATAACCTTGTTACCACCACCTACAGACACTGTTAAATGGCTTCTGGTAGGTCCCTGATAGCTCTCACCCAAGTGAGTCATAAAAACTGGCAATGTTCGAGGGTTGCATTTTTCTTGTTGTTAGATCTTCACTCAAGGATTAAAAACACTCTTACCTGCAAGTTCTGTCTGGTCTTGCCAAGATCATTTAACTGTCACTTTCTTTGAATTGTCCATAATTCGGCCTCACAGCATCTTCTCGTCTAAGCTTGCTGCCCCCACTCCCCACTCTCAGGTTTCCTGATGCCAGATGGGCAGTGGATAGAAAGGGGGACTTCTGCTTTTCATAGCTCTGTCAGCCTGAAGATGTCTAGGCTGAGCCTGTACAAGCACCGGGACATCTCCCTCTGTCCTGCCTCAGGGTGTCTCAGTGGGGCTGTCACTCCACTTATTGACCTCTTAAGCTGTATTATAGACTGAATGCTTGTGCCTCCCCAATTCACTTTGAAGCCCTACTCCCCTGTATGGAGATGGGGCCTTTAAGGAAGTAGTAAGAAGATTAAATAAGGTAATTAGGTGGGGCTCTGATCAGATAAGATTGGGGTCTTTAATCAGAAGACACCAGAGGGTTCATGCTCTCTTACTCTCATCCCCCTTCCCTACAGCAGCACACTGAAGTAAGGCTAGATGAGGACATAAAAGGTAGCCATCTTCAAGCCAGGAAGGGAGCTCGCAACAGAAACTGAATCTGCCAGAACCTTGGTCTTGGTTTTCCAGCCTCCAGAACTGTGAGAGAATAAATGTGTGTTGTTTAAGCCATCCAGGCTGTGGCATTTTGTTATGGTAGCCTGAGCAGACTGACACAGGCCACCTGTGCAAAAGCGCTTGGCCCTCTATTAAATCACTTTGGCATTTGTTTTTCTCACTAATGTTCACTTATTTTTTAACACTTTCTCCATTTGGTGCAACTTTTCAAAAACACTTTTGTAGTCTTTCTTTTACTAAAATTTCAGGGAAGAGTAAATGAGTCAAAACCTTCCTTATTTCTTAGCTCTGCAATTGTTCAAAACATACATATCGCCTTCTGCCAGCCCCAAGATTTGTAACTTTGAAGGCCAATGTCCTCGTCTTAGTTTAAGAAGCTTGATTTTTCTAAGAAAAATTATATCTGGAATTACAAAGTTAATGATTTACCATTTTAGTTGCATTGTACAATACCATTTTAACTAGCATACTTAGAAATTATGGGTTATTTTGAAAATGATGACTTACAGCAATCTAGTTCTCAATCATATTTAAACAAACACCTCCTGACTATCATCTATGCAACAAAACATTTATCTTTCAAACAGAAGTTTCAAAAAGAAATTGCCTCTTATACACCTTAATCAATGGATATTTTATACCTCATTGAAATACTTGTGATTTCTACTTGAACTGGTCTGGTCCAATGAGAAAATTATTTTTGAGTGGCTCTCTCTGAACATATTTTTTAAATCACAATTAGATTGGACAGGTTGCAGAGCTTCAAGGTCAGAGCTGAGAGTAAAGGAAAAGATTTAGTGCAAAAATTTTAAACCACAGTCATCTATAATTAAAATGCTAGTCTGGGCCCAGGTGTTCTTTTTAAAAAATTTAAAAATATGTTTTTATTGATTTTAGAGAGAGGAAAGGAGAGGGAGAGAGAAACTCCAATGATGCACCTTACCGGGGATCAAACCCGCAACCTGGGTGTGTGCTTTGACCTGGAATTGAGCCAACGACCTTTTGGTGCAACACCCAGCCAACTGAGCCACATGGGCCAGGGTGATCCAGGTATTCCTTATCCACTTTTTAAAATAAGATCAGTGGAGATAGAGCTTTACATAATTTTATCATTGCCACCACTTCCTCCCATTTTTAAAACCTCTTTTTAAAAATATTTTTTGTTTTGATTTCAGAGAGGGAAGGAGAGAGAGAGAGAGAGAGAGAGAGAGAGAGAGAGAGAGAGAGAAACATAAATGATGAGAAGGAACCACAGATCAGCAGCCTCCAGCACGCCTCCCACTGGGGATCAAGCCCGCAACCTGACCTGGAATCAAAGGGTAACCTCCTGGTTCATAGGTCAATGCTCAACCACTGAGCCAGTCGGGCAAAACCTCTTATATCTTAAATTCTTATTGTTCTAGATATCTGCTGCCAGTGACAAAATCTAAAATAAAAGGCAAAGAATGTTCTGTTTAATTTTTATGCCCCTCCCCATTCAACATTTTTTTAAAAAGCCAAAAATATTTAATTTTTTGCCGAGAAACAGTTTGGGTCTGTATTTCCATTGCTACCTAGACTGGATGTTGTAGTTTCTCTTTCTCTAGATACTTCCGGTATCTTTGACCTTTGGTGTGAGGGAACAGAAGCAACCAGGAAATTATAACTATTTCCAGTATTTAATCCAGGAAGCCAAACTGTGTGGAGTTCAGGAGACAATTGACACACTTCACTAAAACACTTCTTCCTTTGTTCCTATTCTCACATTTTTTTCAACAAAGATGATTCACTTGTTATTTTAGCATTCTGGTATTAACACCTTTGTGGTATTAACACCTAGTTTTCCTTATCAAGTCGGCTATCAAAACCCAAGGACTTTGTCAAAATTTCATTTGAACAGTGAGGCAGTGACATGATTCCTAGAAAGACAACAATAGGCATACCTAGTGATGTCAAGTTTCTGCGAAGATGTTTCAGGGAACTAGAAGACCCACAACATAACTCTGGTGAAAGGAAGGCTTTTGCTTCCCAAAGTTTCTCATGGGGACGTTCAGCTCTGAATGACAGAGCCAGCATGGACCGAGGATGACATAGGCATAAGAAGTTCCTCTCGCTCTTCTCACGAAGGTTCATAGCCTTCTAAAAGTCACCCACAGCCCACATGACTACTCTTGACACTAACTTTCCACCACCTTCAAAACAACTACAGGCAATTCCTGAATATCTGCTGCAGGTTTTGATGAAGAGAGGCCACTTGTTCAAGACCATCACCCAGACGTCCCAGGCTTTAAGCCTATCTGATGTTCAACCTCCTAGTGTTGTGGACCAACATTCTCAAGAATAAGACCACTGACTCCAATTAGGTCTTAAACAGCAAGCAAGGATTTATTGAGCTGGCCAGCGACTACAGTTACAGCACCCTGCCGAAGCAGAGGCTGAACTGCAGTGCCTACTACAAGAGTAACATTTTATTATTAAATTCTGTGGAGTCCCAGAGAAAAATGTGTCTTTCAAATTCAGGGCCCCCCAATATGGAGGAAACTCTCTTTATTTATACTTTTTCCAGTCCTTTGTCTCCCAAATTTGGAATGAGACTTCCGGGCCTTCTGAGAAAGAAGGCCTGTGTGCTGGGAAGGGGCCATGAGACCATATCTCAAGGCCTGGCCTGATGTCAGTACCTTCCTATCTATGTGATTTAGGAACAGACAGCACAGCATGACCTGTCTGGCCAAAGACCCAGATATGCAGCCCAGCACACTAGTACACAAATCCAGCGCATAGCCTGGAACTCCCTTTCCTTTCGTGTATCACACAATGATTGAGAGCTTCAGGATACAGTCAGTTGACCAAGGGGGAATCTCAGAGTTACCTTTGACTTCAACTTCCTCACCCTTGCAATCCAATCAGGTTTCAAGTTCTGTGGATCCTGCCTGCGCACTAGCTCTTAAATCCACCTTTTTTTCTCCATTTCCATTGCTTCTAGACTAGTTCAGACTTTCCTTTCTTCTTACTCAAAACTATTCCAACATCTTCTGAGTTCATTTCCCTGTTCTGAGTCTCTCTTCTCTCTAACCCAAACATACCTCAGAGCTTCTCTTGCTTTATAAGATATTCCAGAGTGAGCTCATTTATTCTCTTGGATTAAATTATCATCATTTTGCTGATGAGTCATAATTTTATCTCCAGCCAGGAAAATTCTCTGAATCTCAGACTCACACATCTCACATATCCAACAGCCTACTTGGTGTTTCCACTGGGCTGTCTAATAGGCATCTCAAACAAAACATGTTTAAAACAGAACAGTTTATTTCCAATGCTAATGTATCCACTCCCACAGTCTTCCCCATCTCAGTAAATGATACCACTCTCGACCCAGATCAATTCAAAGAAGTCATCTTTGATTTTTCCTTTTCCCTAACCTCCTACACACAATGCATGTAACAAGTCATGCTGATGTACCTCAGGTATCCATCCACATTTCTGCATCCTCATAGTCACCACTATAGACTAGGCCACAATAATCCCTCTAGCATCTTTCACCTAGACTACTGCAAAAAATGTCATGTGGTCTACACCATTTTCTATATATCAAGAACACTGTTTCAAAACATGACTTGAATCATATCACTTCCTTAAAACCCCTCAATGGATTCGGGTTCCATTTAAAACTCCTTTCTATAGCCTACAATGTGTTGCCCATCTCTCCAATGTCATCTCAAACCATCAACTTCCAATTTGGGTAATAAGCTCCAATCATACTGACATGTTTCTTTTAATCCTCACAATAATCCCTGAGAAAGCAATTACCTTTGTTATACAGAAAAGGAAATTAAACCTCAAAAAAACAAACAAATAAGAAAGCAACTGGCCCAACACCACATGATAATAACATGCTCTTAGAAATGAATTAATTGAAGACCATCCCTTTTCTTTGCAGCCCATCTCCTGCCACTTTAATTTTTTTTAATCCAGAATCAGCAAACTAAGTTTTATGGGCAGGCCTCTTGCTTCTGTAAATTAAGTTTTATTGGAACACAGCCATGCCCATTCCTTGATCTATTGTGCTGCTTTTGCATACTGTAACAAAAGAGCTGAGCTAGACCATACAGCCTACATACCCTAGTATTTACTATCTGCTTCTTTCTAGATAAAGTCTGCTGACCTCTGTCTATGCTATGCCATACTGACTTCTGGATTAAATTGAAAGATAAATACCATAAAAAGAGAAGTTTAAAATTATTATTTTTAAAGCAACATTATGAAGCAAAAAAGACTAGGAACCCTGCTTGGGGAAGATATAGCATTAAAAAATGACAGAAGCAAAAGGGAGATTCAGTAGTTCTGACTGCTTTCTCTGTTCAGTAAGAAAGAGAACAAGCATTCCAAAGAACTGGGGTGAAAAATGATTAACTATTACAAGAATAATCTTAGTTCACAGAGCTGTTGTAAAAATGGAATGAGCTAAAACACAAGATAAGGCCCAAGGCCCACTGCATAGTCCAGGCTCAATAAACAGAACCTGTGATTCAATGTGGACCGGTCTTCAGCAGGTAATGCTGCGTCTGAACCTCACCCTTTCTTATTGTCAGACCTGCTCTGTGGGAGCAAGGAAAGAAAGAAAGGCCATTGTACTGTTTCAAGTCCGGAATTCCATCAGGTTGGAAAATCTCCCTAATCCAGTGGTTCTCAGCCTTGACTGCACATTAGAATCACCTGGGAATCTTTTAAAAATCCTGATTTCTGGGCCTCATCCTCCAGAAATTCTGTGTCTTTGTGATGGGGTGGGACCACAACATGAGTAACAAAGAAACAGAATTTCCGGAGGATGAATCCCAGAAATCAGGATTTTCAAAAGATTCCCAGGTGATGCTAATGTGCAGCCAAGGTTGAGAACCACTGCCCTAATCTATGTTGGTTCCATTTTCTCACACAGGGCAAGCCAGGAGCTGGAGCGACTAGCTTAGATGAGGGAGTCCCAACACGACTTCACTGAACTCCAGAGCCGTGCTCATCACAATCCTCTCAAAATTCCTTGGAGGAAAGTAGGAGGGGAGGGAGAAACCTGCCATTTGGATAAAAAGTAGCAAAACATTCAACACACACTGCCTCTGGCTCTCCTACCAGAAGTAACTTATTTACAACAGACGTTTGGGGCTTTCAGAAAGCTGAGCCTAAATGGATGTTTTCTGTGGCGGCTTGTTTTATAACACAGGCTGAACTCTGGAGAGATATTATGGGGCCAAGTCATCTTACATATTCTTAATGATTGTAAAGTGTCTGGATTTACTGCATAGAAAATGCAGGCTATAAAGGCAGAGTGATGCAGGCTGTATAAAAACTGCTGTTTGTTCCTCTTTCATAGAATACACTTAAATCGTGGCAGCATTCAGTCAAGAGTTGCAGTTGGAGAGCAATAATAAAGAAAATATCCCTTAATAATGCAGTGAAACAGGAGATAGCCCATCATTAAAGCTTTGCTTAAGTATACTGGCAGCTTACTACTCAGAGCAAACCAAGAGCACCAAACGCCATGTAAATAAATGATAATTCTCAGAGATTTGGGAATTCCCCCACTGTTGACATGAATAACTCTGACAACCTTATAAATATTAATGGTTAAGACATTTTTAAAAAGCCCCACAAAACAAAATGCAGCATTAAGGAGACATGAGGGCCCACCCTAGTAAACCCACTTTTGCTTATGCTGAGTGGTGCCGAAATTCATAAAGTAGCCATCTTTGCTTTTTTCCTGCCTCTTGACTAAACATCCTTGATTGCATATATACTCTTAAAACTCAGGAAAATAATGGTAAATATTATCATTAGCAGCTCAAGCTATCTGAAACCGACTACGAGACATATATTGATAAGCTTTTGCCAATTCAATGCAGCCAATAAATATAATTTCTCCTTGCAGTTCCATTTTCTGAAGTGTGTGTTCTGTTTCTATAGCAACTTTCATTCTGTTAACCTGTTACTCATATTAAAAGTCTGTTATTTTTAGCATAACATTTCCAGAAATCTTTGACAAAGAAAAATGGGAAAAGATTACAACTTGAAGATAAATGTGATGTTCAATATAAATTCTAATATCTAGTATATATGGTCAGTAACTGGTGGTGAAATTGCACAAATACAGATCTTTAAAAATGTGTACATTTATGGACTTACCATATCCCATATCTTCTTTGGGGAACAAAGTATGGTATAAATAAATAATAATATCCAAATGGATTTATTTTCTACAGATTTTCACTTAAATAAAATTCAAGGAGAACATACTGCTGAGGATTTTTGTGTGTGGTAGAGTCAAGGCATTTGCTCTTGGATTGCAATTTTAAAAACACTGCTATAATATTAGGACATGCAATGCTAATGAGATGAATTGCAACTATGAAAAAAGTCATATAATAAGAAGTTGAATAGGGGACAGGGTTGGGGAAGCACCTCTGTAGATTACTACATAATAAATTGTGACATTACCTGCCATTTGACCTTCACAGAAACAAATTGCTTCCTCTTTTTCCAAAACACTGACTCATCTTTCACTTGCCTATGAAAAATGAAGTCCCATGTAGTTTGATATAATATGGCTGGGAATGAGCAACTTTATGAATACTCCCTGGTTTCCCCTTTTGGATTTGGGTAAGGAGAACATTGTCCATTTAATACAAGTGACTTGGAAATTAAACTTGGCTTGAATTCTCATTGGGGACAATGATTTCCTAATATTCTCATTAATATTTTCTAATTATTATAAAGATAGTGGAATGGAGTGAATAAGCACGTGGCTTCCCAAACCAGACTGACTGGGTTGGAATCCCAGCCTCCTCAGTCACCAACGAAATGACCTTTGGCAATTTACTTACTTATGCCACACTTCCGTTTCTTCATTTGTATGATAGCGACAATGATAGAATCCATCCTGAGGTTGTTGTGAGAATTAATTTGTACATGCAAAATGCTTACAAGAATACCTAGCACAGAGCTTTATCAGCAGTATTATCATTTTTACCCCTTAACCTCAAGCTGTATAGCTTTCCTTCATTGATTTAATTAGGAAAAGACACAATTACTTATCCTATTATTGGCTGGCTGATACAGCTGTGTACAAATTAATATGTATTTTTCCAATAGGTAAATTGTCAAAGGTAGCACAGTTACAGAAACCACAGAAGCCAGTCTCTTATCCACTCCACTTCTGCCTTTCTAACTAGAAAAGTTTAGTTAGAGCATTAGGAAATGATTGTTTCCATTCAGAATTCAAGTGGTAGCTGCAATTTCTCTCATTAGCCATGCCGTTAGTAGAAATGCATATTACCCCAAAGATTACATTCTTGTATGAGGTCATAGGTTTAAGCATTTCCCCAACACACATAGACTCAAGGTGATCGTTCCCAAAGGACACTGTCTATGCCCTAGAACTCAGTCTCTTCCAACTCTAGGTTTATTGAGGTATAATTTACATAGAATAAAACTCACCCTTTTAGTGCACATGTCTAGAGGTTTTGACAAGTGCATATAGAAACCGCCATTATATTAATATAGAGAACATTTCCATCACTTCTCCAAATTACCCCCTACCTTTTTGTAGTCAACACCCCTTCTCCCACTTTCAGCTCCTAGAAACTACTAATCTATTTTCTCCTCCTATAGTTTTGCCTTTTCCAGAATGCTATATAAATCAAATCATATAGTATGTAACCTTTGAGATTTATCCATGTTTTACGTATTAGTAGTTCATTATTTTTACTAATGGATAGTATTTCATTGTATGAATGTACAGTTTTAGAACTCAGTCTTAAGCCCATCTCAAAAGTACAGTGGGCTTTTTGAATGCTCCAAAAATATGTAATTATAAATCAGATGAGGGTTATATAAAGTCTCTCAAAAATAGCAGAAATTCCTGATGGTACTTCACATAACAGGGGATCCTAGGAGCTTAAGTCATCAAAACCTATGAAATAATGGCTTGGTATTGTTAGTGGAGTATCCCATCTGTGGTTCTAGTGGGGAGGGGATAAAGGTGGAAGTAGTAGAAAAGTAATCTTAAACACAAATCCTATCACTGGAGAGATTGTTAATTAGTAGAAAAAGGCATATGCAATAAAATACAAAAGATAGACAAATTCACCTTAATCAAACAGTTATAATCATAAAGGCTGTAGTTTTCTCCTTCCCACCAATGCCCTTTACCAAATAAGCAGCCAAGGAAAACTATCAGGTGTATGGGATATGTAAAATGAATGATTGTGAGAACCTTCAAATGAAGTGTGCCTTGAGATAACCCTTATCTCATTCCCAATGGCCATTTCTCCTTTTGATTCATGCTACATGATAATGTGTAGGAGCTCACAAAATATCTGTTTAATGAATGTAAAATTTACTTTGGGCCAGTAATTTTAACAACTAGGGAGTTGTAAATTTGGCCCATGATCTCTTAAAACATATCTTCCCATGGCTAATCTGGGCTCAGATACAGACATTTCTGGAAGTGTGACTTCAGCTGCACCATATCAACTTCCTAAGACTTCCCATCTGTGCCATAACTCCTCTTAATAACATGGTTGTAGGCTAATGACTTGATTTTCTCTGTTGCCAAGGAAAATGGATGGTGGAAGAAGCATTTTCAATCACTGCCTTCCAGTGATTCACCCTAGGTATTTGAAAACCTATTACCAGCCTGTTTTCTAAGGAATACTCTTCTTCTTAATTATTTTAGTTATTATCTATTTTACTAGAGGCCCAGTGCACAAAATTTGTGCACTCGGGGGGGGGGGAATCCCTCAGCCCGGCCTGACATTGGTTAATAAAATTATAAACATTCCAGGTGTACAATTCTATAATACAGCATCTGTGTATTGTATTGTGTGTTCACCACCCCATCATGTTTGTTTTCTTCCATCAGCATTTATCTTCCATTACCCTCTTCTACCTCCCCCACTCCCCCTTATTTCTTTTCTGAGTTCTAGTGTGGGTATTTGAAAAACCCCTAGCCCTAGCTGGTTTGGCTCAGTGGATAGAGCATTGGTCTGTGGACTGAAGGGTCCTAGGTTCAATTCCGGTCAAGGGCATATGCCTGGGTTGTGGGTTCAATCCCCAGTAAGGGGCATGCAGGAGGCAGGCAATCAATGATTCTCTCTCATCATTGATGTTTCTGTCTCTCTCTCCATCTTCCTTCCTCTCTCTGAAATAAATAAAAGTGCATTTTTAAAAAATACCTTTCCTCTATTCATAGCTCCTGGCAACAACTGACAAAATGC
>NW_006284850.1:1270401-1286349 GCF_000327345.1 Myotis davidii
TGGCTGAATTAAATAAAATACAATATGAGAACTAATTTTTCCTGTATATTTTTACTTTTTAATGGAGTTACTAGAGAATTTTAAATCAGATATGGACTCACATTATATTTTTATTCATCAGCTCTGCCTTGGAGACTAAGGTAGGGTTCACAGTGTGGTACTTTGTTAGGTGAGTACTGCTCATTTTATTTATTTTTAATATATTTTTACTAGAGGCCCAGGGCACGAAATTCACATACTCACAGGGGTCCCTTAGCCTGGCCTGTGCCCTCTTGCAGTCTGGGAGCCCTCAGGGGATGTCTGACTGATGGCTTAGGCTCACTTCTCACAGGGAGCTGGCCTAAGCCGGCAGTCGGACATCTTTAGTGCTGCTACGGAAGTGGAAGAGGCTCCCACTACTGCCACTTTGCTCGCCAGTTGTGAGCCTGGCTTCTGGCTGAGCAGTGCTCTCCCTGTGGGAGCACACTGACCACCAGGGGGCGGTTCTGCATTGAGCATCTGCCCCCTGCTGGTTAGTGCACGTCATAGCGACCTGTCGTTCCACTGTTCAGTTGATTTGCATATTAGCCTTTTATTATATAGGATTACCTATTTTTGAAAGCAAGACTGTACATTACTAGTCATTTGACCCTAAAGTTACAGTCTCATAAAAAGTTAACTTTCTCCCCATTAGGACATTTTTCAATACAATGAAATATTCTTGTCATAAATGATAAGAGTAAGTATATGAAGAAAAATTGCATGATAATCTTTGTCTGTGTGAGTGCTAATTACTCCCATGAGCAAAACTAGAATTTTAAGTAGAAAATTGTGATATTTGTTAAATTTTTCAGGGCTCAATTTCCATGACAAGTAAGTATCTGCACACTCAGATTTACTGGTGTGAATTATGACATGTGCAGAAAGGAATGTTTCTGGCTCCAGTCCCTTATAAAGGGGCTGCTTATCTTGTGTGCACATTCTGTTCATCTGAGTGGTAATTATTATCTGGACCAACCAAGTTCAAGTGCTTGCATATAAGCAGATATTGAGGGGATTTTAGTTACAAATTAAAAAATAATAAGGATTAATTGATAAAAAGCTTAATGTACACCAGGAGGAGAGAACTATATAAAATTAATTTAATGTAATCGTTTACAACAAAATATAAATAAGTGGAAGTATAATTCTGGAATTTAAGTGAAAACTCTTTTTTTCTATCTTCCCACTTCATTCCAAAATGGATTTACCATATTAGTCATAGGAGATAAAAAGATATAGGGCCGGAATTCTGAATAACTGCTCGGCCAGCTGTTGGTGTCATGAAAGGTAGACTAACGTGGGCACCCTGATCCCTCCTGAGCCAGATTGAAGCATAAGGTCTCCCATTGCGCTTCTGTATGAAGGACACATTTTTGAGAAAACTGGGTGCTTTCCAGGGCCCTTTGTTCCCAGGTCCACTTGCTAATCTTGAGCTTCAGCATCTTCCCAGTTGATGGTAAGTAGAGTTAATGAAGCATTAATACAAGGCAATGGATTTAAAGGGAAACACCTATTCCATTCAGAGACAAGGCAGAGCTATCTTGCACTGACCACCCATTTAATAAAGAAAAATCCTCATAGAGTTGATTCAAAAGAGAGCTAAGAATATATCCATGTTTTTTACATTGTCCAATTTTGTGGCATCTAGCTTTTCAAAATATTCTTTTATGATCCTTTGCATTTTTGTGGTATCTGCTGTGACTTCTACTTCATTTCTGATTTTATTTCTTTGGTTTTCTCTCTTTTTTCCTTAGTGAGTCTTATATAATGTTATTAACCCATATTATGAGAGAGAGGGAGAGAGAGAGAGAGAGATAGAGGAGAGAGAAGTGAGAGAATCATAGATCAGTTGCCTCCTAAATATGCCCACAACCTAGGTATGTGCCCTGACCCGAAATGAAAACCACAATGTTTAGGTGTATGGGATGATGCTCTAACCAACTGAGCCACCCAGCCAGAGCTCATTAGCTACGTTTGATCGGGATTTCCCCTCTATCTCCTACATCCATAGTCAGAGATCCTTATTTGCCCTCTCTTCTACATAGTTTTTTTTAATGTGAAAATTTTAAAAATTGAATTTATTGGGGTGATGCTCTTATCACTATATCTTTGCCCCTGGCAGCCCAATGCATTCACACTGTGATTTCTATCATTTATAACTTACTATCCTTTAAATTTTACTGGATGTCTGATCTCAGTTGGGAACTCCTACCTGCCTCTCTCCTCATAACCATTTTTCTGGAACTTCAAAGGTCAGAAGCTGCAGTGAGCATGAAGGCAGGAAAAGAAGGTATAGGAGAGTTAATGAAAGAAGCCCTGAACTTCTCCCAGGCCCTGAACATTAGAGTAGATACAGTGCCCTGTGAAATTGCAATGACTCACAAAGTTTGACAGATTGGCTATGATAACATTAACAAAGCCAGCTCCTATACCTACTACAGTCTGATTTTAATTTATATTCATTTTTCAAAGCCAAACTCTGAAAAAGGTATAGAGACTATATGAAAATTCTGTAAAAAATAATTAACACTTTTGGCATCTAGGTCATATTCTTAATGAAAAGTCACAATTTCCACCTGATATCACTCGGTACAGAGGTTTCTGATATTCAGTGAAGTCACTGAAAAATACACATTAGTAGAATAAAAAATGATGATCCTTTTCAGATACACTTTAATATAGCACAATGTTGATCGATATTGGAATTTTTACTACTATAATCTGTTTACATAAGATAATCTATATAATAAAGAACCAGGGTCCTAACTACCGATTAGAGGAAGTCAGTGCTGGGTCACCACAGCAACCCAGCACTGACTGGGGCCTCTGTGGATGCCCTGACCCAACACTGACTGCCTAGGAGGCTATGGATTAAGCCTGGAGAGAGGCCTGAAGAGAGAGAGAGGCAGGGCCTGATCCGTAGCCTCTGTGGCAACCATTGATCAGAACTTGCCTCTCTTTCTCTCCCAGTCTGGCCAACAGCCAGGCTTCCATTTCTCTCCAGACCTCCACCAGGTCTCCTGATCAGCCTCACCTTTCTGATAAGGCCCTGTTGATAGGTCCAGAGATGCTGACTGGCATAGACACTGACCAATCAGAACCAAATATGCATCAACTGTGAGGAGCCAATGCCTGCCTAGGAGGCAGAGCTTTTGATGCTGACTGGCATAGAAACTGACCAATCAGAACAAAATTGGCATGCAGGGGAGGGCAGTTAGGGGTGATCAGGCAGGCAGGGGTGAGATCAGGGCAGCAGGAGAGAGCATTTGGGGGCTTGAGCAGGCCTGCAAGGGAGGGCAATTAGGGACAATCAGCCAGGCAGAGGCAATCTAAGGGTGATCAGGCAGGCAGGCAGAGGGGTTAGGGACAATCTGGCAGGCAGGCAGTTGAGTGTTTAGGAGCCAGCAGTCCCAGATTGTGAGAGGAGTGTCCCCAGGATCGGGCCTAAACCGCCAGTCGGACATCCCCCAAGGGGTCCCAGATTGGAGAGGGTGCAGGCTGGGCTGAGGGAACCCCCAGACTCCATGCACAAATTTCATGCACCAGGCCTCTAGAATTATATATAATTTTTGCTCTTTCATAAAATAAAAAACCTAGTAAAATTTTAAATACAGTTTCATCTGACTTTCATAGGTGAGAACATGTTCTGTATGTTGTGTACTCCTCACCCTGGAGTTCTACCAAAAATTTAGAAACCTATGTTCTCCGATGATCTTTCTGTCCTAGCACAGTCAATGCCTTAGAGATTTCTTGTCATTTCATCTTCTGACAATTTAGCATTTAGAAAAATTCAATTCCATGAAGGAATCTCAATATATTTTTTATTGCCGTCTCTGTATTTCTGGTTTAATTTTTAAAAGTAGGACAATGGAAAACTAAGAAGCAATATCTTCCTGACTTGTATGATTACCAAAAGGTCTTGCAGTGGACTCATGAGGCAGGTAAATGCAATCTTTTGTATTATTCTGTCAATATTGACTTTAAAGAAATTGTTCATTTCAGTCTAGGCTTGTGGGCAATGAAACAGCTTGAGTAATAAAACTCCAAGACCCTGTAGACCACACACTTTCATTTTACTTATTTAATATTAATTTTCTTTTCTTAATCCCATGTTGTCTTTTCTTATTTTTTCTCATGTACTTGTCTTTCAAATAAAATTTCTTGTTTTTTAGGTTTGTCACAATTATAAGTGGGGGCGATGTTTTCTCTGTGCTGTATAACTTTTAAAAACTCTGCCATCTTTGAGAAATTTTCCTGAATATCCTCCGAGTATTCTTGACACATCTCAAAAATGACATCATTGAATCAGATAAACTTTCCAGATAGTTTTTAAAACTGAAAGAAATAAAGTGTAGCCCTAGCCGGTTTGGCTCACTGGATAGAGTGTCAGCCTGGGGACTGAAGGGTTCCAGGTTCGATTCTGGTCAAGGGCATGTACCTTGGTTACAGGCACATCGCCAGTAGGAAGTGTGCAGAAGACAGCTGATCGATGCTTCTCTCTCATCGATGTTTCTAACTCTCTATCCCTTTCCCTTCCTCTCTGTAAAAAATCAATAAAATATATTTTAAAAAAGAAATAAATAAAGTGTAATGATATCAGAAGACCAAATTGTAATTTTCATTTCAATTGCAAGTAAAAATACATACATAACATAGTAATGTAGTCAAATTCTCCTAATTTTCATACCTATCATACCTATGTTTATTGTGTCAGTAACGATAAAATGGGAGAGTAAAAAGTTATATTCTTAAGAACATGTTTAAATATATGATGATTTCAAATTCACCTTCTAAAATTCCTATGGATTTCTGATGTGCCCTTATAACATTGCCCTTCTGAAAATTCCACCTCCTGTAGAGCTTCGCTACTCTGATAATTAAGTCCTGGGCTTCAACCTCACTTTTCCTGCCACATGGCTGTAGACCAGCGGTTCTCAACCTGTGGGTCGCGACCCCTTTGACGGTCAAATGACCCTTTCACAGGGGTCGCCTAAGACCATCCTGCATATCAGATATTTACATGACGATCCATCACAGTAGCAACATGACAGTTATGAAGTAGCAACGAAAATAATTTTATGGTTGGGTCACAACATGAGGAACTGTATTTAAACGGCCAGAAGGTTGAGAACCACTGCTGTAGAAGGACAGCCTCTTTCTATGCTGTGAAGGAGACCATCTGACTTACACATTTGGCTTTTGATTACTAATCAATCTATTTTAGTATTGCACTGCCTTTAACTAATACAATGGCCCCCAGTAATAGCTGTCCAATGCCAAGTTTTTAAAATCACTACTTCCCCAAACATCTCAAATGCCTGAGATATTGCAGACAGGTGCATTTCACTTCACCAATATCCTATGGAAGTTTACCACTGGTGTAAATTTTAATAATGGTATAATCGTAGCAGTCCAAGGGCTTCCCATACTCTGCCTACAACCCGTGTTGGAGTCTGCATTGCCAGCCAGCCTCCAGATGTGTGAGGCAGGGGGTCAAAGATCATTTTTGTCATACAAATATTCAGTTGATCCAGATCCACTCATTTTAGTTGCTCATTGAAAAAACTCTAGTTTTTTTCTGTAGAATTGCATTGGCATATCTGTTTCCTTATACCTTACCCTAGAGGGGAAAATGTTGTTACATAGAATTAACTCTTTTTTTGGTAAAAGAGTCAAAAAAGTTTGGTAATTGTAATATGAGAATCTAGAAAGGTACAGAAGGTACACATCAAACATTTCACATTGGTTACTTTGAACAGAGGCAAAAATTGAAGGAATAGAAGAACAAATTATGAACTATTTCTTTTTATGTGTCTTGATTATTTGATTTGTTATGCAATATCTCTTTTTTTCTCTGTAACTTATAAACGTTTTGATAAAATGATTAAGCAATACGAAGCATCAAAATCCAAACAAGGAATGTGATCTTTTTCTCTTTGGAAATTTTTCTTCTGTTCCCTAACATCTGCTACCTTGCATCAAAGGTATTTGTATATTTTTCCTGGTTACTTCGCCTAAAGAACCTGTAATCAAATAGTGAGACCACATTGTACTCATCTTTGCAACCCCACTGCAACCTTTTCCAATGCCATGAAAGTCTGTAATGGAATAAAAGAGAATGAGCAAAGCAGGGATTTCTCCTCAGTTTAGCTCCTTAGGTGACAACTGTGAATTAATTTTTTATGGGAAATAATTTTTTCCTTTGCATGAATGCTAGATGGATCTCTTCCATGTTAAAATCTCATTATTAATAGGAATACAAGCCTTTTAAACTATATACATAATGAGTTAAAAAGGCTAGCTTTGAAAACTAGCTCAGCCGTTAGCATGGACTGTACTTCTTATATTTTGAAAGCCATGCTGAGGATTCATATGTTTCTCTCTTTTAACTTTTGCTCCTAATTAATCTCTGTCTGAAGGGCATGTTCCTCGTAATCAGAGGCATGCCTCAGTGGTGCTAATGTGCAGCAGGGTGACCTTGAGTGAGAAAACAATTTTCACCCAATTGTTTTCCAGGCAATTATCTCCAAAGGTACAGAGAAGGAGCATTTTTGTGCTCTCCTCTCTCACAAGGGAAGAACATTGAAAAGTTAATTTTGTTTCCCTAGGAGACATTATAAACCTTCACATAATATATTATGAAAGGGCAAGCTATTGCTGACATGATTTCAATATATCTCTGAATTTTCAGGTAGCTCTAAGGGAATCTTCAAATACTGTTTAGTTGTCTATAATGTATGCCTAGAAGACATGAAACTCCAAGAACAAAAACCCTAAGTACAGACATTCCTCGGGTTCTGTCAGACTTGATGTACATCTCCCATTTATTTATATAAAAAAAGGTTCCATCATTTCGACGTATGTACATATGTACTTTATGTTTTCTATTATTTATTTACCACAAGTAAAGGTCAGGAATTATCTTTATTTTAATTTTTTTTTTTTTACTGTTTCACTTCATTACTGCTGTGTATGTGCTCCATGTGAGTGATGTAGGCGCTTACGTAGGAGGGTTCCGACTTATGGTGAAAATTGCGTTACGTCGCGTCGTAGGAACAGATCTCCCATGTAACCAAGGACCTATTGTATTGATATGGGGGCCATTTTTAATACATGTGGGATTTTTACAGATGCAGTATACAAGTTACACTTCTGAAAACTTAACCAAATTATATCTGGGGCCCCAAAGAAGAAACACAAGGTTGTCACAAAATTAGTCCAATAAATTAAACGTTTTCAGAACAATAAACACAACACCTACAGTGTTATGCTTTTGTCTTACAATTTACATCAACACTAGGGACATGAGAAAGAAAGAAAAAGTTGAAGATTCATGGCCTGGTCAAAATTGTTTTGGATTAAAAGAAAATTCGAAAACCTATTTATAAGACCACAGTCAAGTCTTCCAAAGACTGGGTTAGATCATGGAAGGTCTTTAATGTCTTGCTTTTGGTCAGTGGTAAATCTATATAATGATGTCATATGATCAGATACGTGTTTTAAAATGCTCAATCAAAATAAAAATAACACATAAAGGCTCCAATGTAATCTAATAAAATTCAAGTATCTTTACTGGTAAAACTCTTAATGAAAAAAGAGTAAAATAATTATAGGAACACATAGTTCACTTACACTATGCCAGTTATCATTCTGTACATTTCACATATTTTAAAATGCATAAGATTTTTTAGCCCTTACAATAAACCCACATGGTAAAATATTATATAGTATTGTACTTTTGTGGGATAAATGCTTTAATATATTCAGAACACAGAGTGCAGAGAGGAGGTAGATGAGGTTAGAAACAAAACCAGGCCTGTCCAATTTGGTTCGGTGGTTGAGCATCAACCTATAAACCAGGAGGTCACGGTTCAATTCCAGTTAAGGGCACATGCAGGTTGCAGGCTTGATCCCCAGTGCGGGGCATGTAGAAGGCAGCTGATCAATGATTGTCTTTATCATTGGTGTTTCTCTGTCTCTCTCCCTCTCCCTTCCTCTCTGAAATCAATAAAAAATATATTTTTAAAAAGCAGAAGTTATATAATTGAAGTTCTTGAATGACGTGCTAAAAAATTATACACCATCTTATGCAGGTAAGTTAACTTCAAACAAGGGTGTAAGAAAAATGTTTAGATAAATGTTTAAGAAAAATGAATCTGTGAGAGGAAAAATGCGGTATAAACATTGTTATAGATGCCGTAAAGCATTTGATGAAATCCAACCTTTAATGTTGATAAAAATCTTAATTAAATCAAAATAGAGTATAAATACACATTCTCAAAAGAACTCTGGTTTATAAATATTAAGTAAATAAATAGAACAGAGCCTGTATTAGTCAAGGTTCTCCAGAGAAACAGAACCAATAGGATATATCTACACTAATAAAAGAGAAACATGCAAATTGGTGTCACTCCGCTACACCCACCAGCCAATTAGAGCAACTATGCAAATTAACCCAACAGAGATGACGGTTAATTTGCATACACCGGTGCAGAGCGAAGACTGAAGGCTCCGGCTGGAGTGAAGACTCAAGACTGAAGATTGAAGAGGCTTGGCTTCTCCGCTGCGGCCGGACCAAAGGCCTGGGTCCCGGGTTCCAGAGGACAACCGGTGCCGGCAGCCAGGGGAAGGAAGGCCTATTGTGCAAATCTTCATGCATGGCTTCTAGTAGAAATATATAAGAAGAGACTTATTATAGAAATTGGCTCACATGGCTATGTAGGCTGAAAAGTCCCACAATCTGCTATATGTAAGCTAGAAACCCAGGAAAGCTAGTGGTATAATTCATTCTGAGTCCAAAAGCCTGACAACCAGGAGCTCTAGTGTCTGAGGACAGGAAAAGGTAGATGTCCCAGCTCAAGAAAAGAGAAAGAGAATTAGCCCTTCCTTTGCCTTTTGATTTGGGCCCTCAGTGGATTCGGTGATGCACACTCTCATTGCTAAGGGCAGTTCTCTTTACTCAGCCAACTGAAACAAGTGATAATCTCTTCCAAAAACACCCTCACAGACACACCCTGAAATGATGTTTTATCAGCTATCTGAGCATCCCTTGTCCAGTTCAGTTGGCAGCCTAGGAAGAGAAGACCTAGGAATAAATCTTCAGAACATTCAATATTAATTGTTTTGTGTGGAAAAACACAAGCTTGCAAAGGGGACAGAGTACAAGTGGCCACAGAGATGTGAGAAAATTGAGTGTTATGTCAGGGAGCCTGTGGTAGACTTGGTAATGATCCCCAACATTGTTCATGTCCTGTCCCTGGAACCTATAAAAACTACCTGATAGGAAAATGGGACTTTGTAGCTGTGTTCAGATTAAGAATCTTGAGATGGAGAGCTTAGCTTGAATTATCTAATAGGCACTAAATGTAATCTCAAGTGTCCTTGTAAAGAGAGACAGGATAAAACTTGGCTACAGAATAAGAAGGCAGACACTGCTTGGCTGGCTTTGAAGATGGAAAAAGGCGACCATGAATGAAAGAATGCAGGCAGCCTCTAAAAGCTAAAAAAAAAAAAAAAAAAAGGCAAGGAAGTATTCTTTTCTAGAGTTAACACTTTGACTTTGGCTCAGTGAAACTGATTTTGGTTTTCTGACCTCCAGAAGTATGAGAATGCATATGTAATATGTATTTTTTAAAGGTTTGTGTGCTGAGTACATTTTTTAAAAATCCTCACCTGAGGATATGTTTTTTATTGATTTTTTTTAGAGAAAGAGGAAGGGAGGGAGAGAGAGAAAAACATCAATCTGGGAGAAAACATCAATTGGTTGCCACCTGTATGGTTCCTGCTCCCCTACTGGAGATTGAACCAGAATCTGGGTATGTGGCTCCACTGGGAATGGAACCCACAACCTTTTAGTGTATGGGACGACACTCCAACCAACTTAGCCACCCAGCCAGGGCTGTGTTGATTTAAGCCCCCAGTTGGTGTTCGTTTATTCCTCAGGCAATGGGAAACTAATACAGAGCCCAGTAAATCCATCATTTCTGTATTGAACTACTAGATATAATTACGTGTGAAGATTTTCTTTTCTTTTAAAATTCAGGGGGCATCCACCATGATTGATTATACCCACCTCTAATATCTCTTAGGCTATGCAGGGATATAATAGCAATTGTTCAGACCAAAGATGGGAGAGAGAGAGGCATAAATGGTTGTTAAAGGTCTCTTTCTTAGTGTTCACAGCTACAGAGAAGAGAAAGCTATTGACAGCTATTAGAAGGATTTCACACTTCATTGGAAAACCATAAAAAACAATTACCAGGTCTTTGGCACAGACTTTTCAAGAGGAGCTTCAAAATATCGCTCATAGAATTGCTAAGACAGGCATAAAACTGGAAACTTATTGCTTTTTTGTCTTTATACTTGGATTTTGACAGTAAGACTTCCAAAGACTAGGCAAACTGAGAGAAAATTGAGGGATGGGTGTTAATTTTAAAGCATATTTTCCTCTGGGGCTGAATTACTGCCAAAAAATGATGGCAGTTAATAAGTAGAGCTACTGTGTTAATAAGGTTTGATGAAGAAGAGAATATTGAACATGAATATGGGAAAGGATGAGCCAGGTAAAGATGTCAATATACACTTGGATTTATAGGAGACTCCCATGCTTCCTGGACAGTGAATAAAACAACCTATGTTGTTCACTAGTAGGTTAGCTCCATAAAATGGGACGAAATCAATAGAAACTTGGATCAGGTTCCTGAGATGACTCAATATTTTTCTCAATTAACAATTATATTCCAAGTGTGGACTTACCATAAAAAATATGTTTTGGCAACCTATATTTATAATAAAAATTCCAATTTAAATATCTTTTAACTGTTCTTCCTGTATATATCAGCTGGGATTTAGTTCTTAATCATAGCCGGTGAGAGCCTATGTGAGTGTACACATGCTGTGTGTCCTGGTCTTCTCCATCTGTGGATTAATGAGAAGGTTAATTTCAGGTTAATTATATAGGGTGTGGGAGATGAGCAAGCTTTCTCAGGAGCTGATTCAGCAAAATCCCAAGAATCTAAAAAACCAAAACAAAGAAGCAGTGAAATATGAACAGGGAGCTTCTCTGGTTTTCCTTCCAGTTTGTGAAAGCCCTAGAATTGAATTTTGGAGGCCCTGGGCCAGTTTTAAAATGAAGATGAGAGTTCTTCCCCAGGCTCTTGAGATAAAATGTGGCATCTATACCTGGGGGCTAGGCAATTAATCTAATTATAGAATAACTAGAGGCCCAGTGCATGAAATTTCTGTAGTTGTGGGGTTGGGCACTCAGCCTGGCCTGCTCCCTCTCACAGTCTGGGAGCATTGGGGGATGTCTGACTGTCGGCTTAGGACATCCCCTGACTGAAGGCTTAGGCCCGCCCCCCAAGCAGAATGAGCCTAAGCCGGCAGTCAGACATCCTTAGCGCTGCCACAAAGGTGGGAGAGGCTCCCACTACCACTGCTGTGCTTGCTAGCCGTGAGCCCGCTTCTGGCTGAACGGCGCTCCCCTGTGGGAGCGCACTGACCACCAGGGGGCAGCTCCTGTGTTGAGCATCTGCCCCCTGATGGTCAGTGTGCATCATAGCGACTGGTTGTTCTGGTCATTCCACCATAACAGTCACTTAGACCCAGCAGCAAGCTAACCTACCGGGCAACTGTCTGCCCCCTGGTGGTCAGTGCACATCATAGTGAGCAGTCAAATGGCCTTAGCATATCATTAGCATATTACACTTTGATTGATTGAACAGCCAACTGGATGATTGGACACTTAGCATATTAGGCTTTTATTATATAGGATCTGAACTGTTCATCAAATGAAGTTCCTAGCAACTCCAATTCCTTCATGCTCTTTGAAACTCAGGCTAGTTGGATAGTCAAATATTCATTTGGTACAGAAGAAACTACATCTAATAAAGGTTTTGGCTTTTCTTCCACAGGACTACAAAATGCTGTGCTGCTACACACAGCAATCATCATGTTTTAGTCTCTTGAAGTATACAAATTAGCTTAGCAAACTAAGTCATCTATAAGGAAGGTCAGTGGGTGATAACATGGAAATAAAGTCCAATATAAAATAAGTTACAGACAATACTATGCTACAATGTAGTCTCTCATATCTCAAGGATCCAAATGCTTGTTTTGTGACTTTGAATCTTGACAACAGGGCTACTTATTTATTTATGCCTATTTAATTCTGAGGACAGATGCTTCGAACGAGAAGATACCAATGACATATAGGCCATTGACCTTAACACTCTGCAAATACCAAAGAAGCAATTCATTAGAATATGATACATGAAATCATTTTTCCACAGAAGCCAAAAATGAGCATCCTGGGTCTCAACAACACTTGGTGTTGTTTTCTTCTATCTTGTGAAGCACAGCTCAGATCATGGGTTGACATTCATTTTTTCTTTACTTGCTGGGTATCCTAATATATAAAAACCCAGGATCTGTAACGACTGAAGGCTCAACCGACCGGAAGTCAGTCCTACAGTCAGTGCTAGGTTGCATGGCGACCCAGCACTGACTGCCAAGGGGGCTGCAGATCAGGCCCGGAGAGAGGCCCGAAGAGAGAGGCAGGGTCTGATCCACAGCCTTTATGGCAGCTGTTGATCAGCCATTGCCTATCTCTTTCTCTCTGGACTTTGCCAGCAGCCATGCCTCTGTTTCTCTCTGGGCCTCTGCAGGGGCTGCTAATCAGACCTGACTCTGTGATTAGGCCCAGAGATAGGCCCAAAGATGCTGACTGGCATAGAAACTGACCAATCAGAACCTAATCTGGGAGAAGTGCCAGGAGCCAATGGCTGCCTAGGAGGCAGAGATTTTGACACTGACTGGAATCGAGACTGCCAAACCCTTAAAGGTGTAATAAAGCAGTTCAATTTTTTAATGACTGGTTTGGCAGTACCATGCATATGGCTGACTATCAATCCAGATATAGGGATTATGTATTTTTGTCTGCCAAGAGCATCTCCCCCTGCTGAAAAAGGCTCCTCCACACATTTAAGCAAACCTATCCAATATAATCTATCGATACTACTAAAAGGGTAATATGCTAATTAGACCAGGTAGACCAGCCATCTTCTGGACGTCCGACTTCCTTTCAGACAAAGCCATGGTGGTGGGGGACAAGGCAGAGTGGGCAATTGGGGGAGAGATCAGGCCAGCAGGGGAGGGCAGTTAGGGGTGATCAGGCAGGCAGAGGCAGTTAGGGGCAATCAGGCCAGCAGTGGAGAGCAGTTGGGGTGAGATAAGGCTGTCAGGGGAGGGCAGCTTGGGGTGAGATCAGGCCAACAAGGGAGGGCCATTGGGGGCAAAATCAGGCATGCAGGGGAGTGCAGTTGGGGTCAACCAGACCAGCATGGGAGGGCAGTTGGGGGCAAGATCAGGCCAGTAGGGGAGGGCAGTTGGGGGTGAGATTAGGCTGGCAGAGGAGGTCAGTTGGGAGTGGTTAGGAGCCAGCGGTCCCAGATTGTGAGAGGGATCGGGCCTAAACTAGCAGTTGGACATCCCCCAACGGGTCCCCGATTGAAGAGGGTGCAGGCTGAACTGAGGCAATCCCCCCATCCAGGAATTTTGTGCATCAGGCCACTAGTCTACTAATATTTGACTGTAATAGAGATGTGAATGTTAGTTGGATGCTATGTAAATTAGCATTTGTTGCTTTGAAATTAGATTTTAACATGCACACAAATAAAATAGAAAATCATCCTTGTCTCTAGCCTCTATCCAAAAAATAGAATGAGCTCATAAAATTTTAAAACTTTACTCTCATATTTATATGTTACTGTATTTTAGCTCCCTCATGTTTTAAACACACCAAAGCTAGTCTTTTTCTCTCTTAACATTCTAAAATGGTTTAGAAGTCCTAGCATGCTTACCAATTTCATTGCTCACCATTGTGCTTTGTATCATAGGTATTCTTTTTGCATTATTACTAGAGCATTGCCTTTTATTGTTTCAGCAATGTTATGTGAATAGTGAAGTTTCCTAGTTCTCACATAACTCTAATGCCTTCATCTAACATAGAATTCTACTGTAACAAATGTTCTCGCAATACTTTGGAAATACTATTCTTCTGTCATAACTGGCCAATAGATTGCTGTAGATCTTTCTAGGTAAGCCAGTGATGGCAAACCTATGACACGCGTGTCAGAGGTGACATGCCAACTCATTTTTTGGTTGATTTTTCTTTGTTAAATGGCATTTAAATATATAAAATAAATATCAAAAATATAAGTCTTTGTTTTACTATGGTTGCAAATATCAAAAAATTTCTATATGTGACATGGCACCAGAGTTAAGGTTTTTCAAAATGCTGACACACTGAGCTCAAAAGGTTCACCATCACTGAAGTAAGCTCTCTTTTGTCTTTGACCGCTTTGAAATTTTTTTCTTTGTCTTTGTTTTTCTACATTTGTATTACAATGTATCTAGGTATTGGTTTTTTAAAAATTCTGCCTGGGACTAAGCATGCAATTTAAATTTTATTTCCTCCTTGATGCAACTAATAAAACTTTTCCCTTAATTACCAGCAGATACTTTTTTCTAATTACATTTTTAGTGTCTAGAATTAGTGCACTGGAACAAGACAATGTTTCTTGTTTGTTTGTTTTTTCCCTTTTGGAATTGATTGAGCTTTTTGTCTTATTTTTCTTCATAAACCACTACATGTCATTTTCTTCATGATTGTTTAATAAACAGTGGTTCTCAACCTTCTGGCCCTTTAAATACAGTTCCTCATGTTGTGGCCCAAACATAAAATTATTTTCATTGCTACTTCATAACTGTAATGTTGCTACTGTTAGGAATCATAATGTAAATATCTGATATGCAGGATGGCCTTAGGCGACCCCTGTGAAAGGGTCGTTTGACCACCAAAGGGGTCACGACCCACAGGTTGAGAACCGTTGGTTTAATAGATAATTAGAAAACAGGTGGGGCATACTTAAATTGGATAACTTGAAGAGACTTTAACAAACGGATAGTTTACAATGGTATAGACTACACGGAGGGAAAGCTCAAAGGATAGATCAGTAACTGACATATTTGTGTGTGTGGGGGGGGGTGCCATTATCACATATAGACCTGAAGGTAAAGGAAAAGGGGTGGTTACAGTACTTGAGATAGAGAGAAAATGTAAAAGGGGCCACCTAATAAGAGCTTCAGTAGAAAGATAGCTAACCTGCAGCAACTCACCAGGGAGGGAGATATTGAAATAAATACTTTGATCTCATTCTCCTTTCATCCTCTGTTCTAATACTAGTGCTCCCCATTGACTGAACATAATCTGAAGCCAGAGACAAGAGGAGCCAGGGATGTATTTGATATAGTCCACAGAAGAGTTCAGTTTTTTTTTTAAAGAAATCAATTTTTTAATATATTTTATTGATTTTTTACAGAGAGAAAGGGAGAGAGATAGAGAGTTAGAAACATCGATGAGAGAGAAACATCGACCAGCTGCCTCCTGCACATCTCCCACTGGGGATGTGCACGCAACCCAGGTACATGCCCTTGACCGGAATCGAACCTGGGACCTTTCAGTCCGCAGGCCGATGCTCTATCCACTGAGCCAAACCGGTTTCGGCAAGAGTTCAGTTTTCCAGGGCACTGGAGCAAGATAGAAGAGGGTAATCTGCATCTGGAGGAACATATTGCAGATCCAGCAGCACAGGACTTTTATAGCCTTCCTCATTTTTAAACAAATGATTTTCCTTGCACATTGAGAATATATTTGAACTTTCCCTCTAATAGTGAGTTTCCAGTTATGATTATGTTCTATAGTTTTAGTTAAAACTAGTTTCTGCAATGAGGTCTACATATATTCTCATGGTGATTTGTACCATTACGTTTATCTAGAGCTTTTCTCTGCCTAATTATACAATTTTGTCCCTAAGTTTCATTTAATATTAAGATAATGAACCCTCTTCCTTTCCTTTGGTTTGTATA
>NW_006284850.1:1286389-1301867 GCF_000327345.1 Myotis davidii
CTAGTACAGGCATATCTCAGAGATATTGCAAGTTCAATTGCAGACCACCACAAGAAAGGCAATATTGCAATAAAGCAAGTTGCACATATTTTTAATTTCCCAGTGCATATAAAAACTTATGTTTATACTATACTGTAGTATATTAAGTCAGCAATAGCATTATGTCAGAAAAAAACAACTTACATACCTGAATTAAAAATTCTTTATTGCTAAAATACTTTATTGCTGGTGGGAATGTAGATGGTACAACCACTATGGAAAGCAATCTGTGATTCCTCAAAAAATTAATAACGGAGCTACCACACAAACCCAGCAAAACCTCTCCTAGGTATATACCTGAAAATCTAGAAATGATGTATTTGCAAAGATATATGCACCCCTATGTTCATTGCAGCATTATTCATGGTGGCTAAGACCTGGTAACAATCAAAGTGCCCTACAATAGAGGACGTATAAAGAAGATGTGGTACATATACACAATGGAATACTACTCAGCCATAAGAAAGGATGCCTTTTGCAATAACATAGATGGACCTTGAGAACATCATGCTAAGAGAAATAAGTCCATCAGAAAAAGCTAGGAACTATATTATTTCACTCATATGTGGGATATAAAACTGAAACTCGTGAACACAAACAGCAGTGTGTTGGTTGCCAGAGGGAAGGGATGGAGGGAGAAGGTGGTCCTAATATGTGTTGACAGGAGAAGATTTGACTTTGGGTGGTGGGTACATTGTGCTATATACAGATTTGTAACATGGAAACCCACACCTGAAACCTATATGTTCATGTTGACCAATATCACTTCAATAAATTTAATTTTTTAAAAGGGAAAAAAAAGATATCAAGTAAATGTCACAAAATGTTAACAAAAAATGGTGAATACTTTTTTTTAAAAAAAAATACGTTTTTATTGATTTCAGAGAGGAAGGGAGAGGGATAGAGAGATAGAAACATCCATGATGAGAGAGAATCATTGATTGGTTGTCTCCTGCATGCCCCCACTGGGGATCGAGCCCACAACCATGGCATGTGCCCTGACCGGGAATCAAACCATGACGTTTTGGTTTTGGGGATGATGCTCAACCACCGAGCCACACTGGCTGGGCCATTTGTTTGTCTTTATTGGATCCTTTATTATTTCTTGTAGAACAGTTTGGCTATAGATGAATTCTCTTAGCTTTTGCTTCTCTGGTAAAGTCTTAATTTCTCTTTCTTTTTGAAGAATAGTTTTGCCATGTATAAAATTCTTGGTTGATAGGTCTTTTCCACACATCGAATATGTTATATTAATTACTTCTGAACTCCCTGGCTTCTGGTGCTAAATCAGCTGTTATTCCTATTAAGCATCCCTTGTATGTGATGAGTCACTTCTTTCTTGCTGCTTTCTAGATTCTCTGTCTTTGGCTTTTGTCAGTTTGATTATGATGCATCTTAGTGTGGACATCTTTGTGTTTTCCTAGTTGGAGTTTGCTGAGCTTCTTTGTTCAGTATAGTGATGTTTTCTCATCAAATTTGTAAACATTTGGCTATTATGTCTTCAAATACTTTTTCTATCCTCTCCTTTTGAGACTGCTATTATATATGTTGGTGTGATTGATGGTTTCTTCAGGTCACTGAGGCTCTGTTTATTTTTCTTTATTATTTTTTCTTTCTAGACCTCAGACAGAATAATATCAATTGACCTATTTTCAAGTTCCCTGATTCTTTCTTCTGCCTGCTCAGATATGATGTTGAGCCACTCTAATGAATTTTTCATTTCAGTGATTTTACACTTCAACTCCAGAATTTCTGCTTTGTTCCTTCCTAAAATTTCTACCTTTTAATCAATAATCTCTATATGATGAGACATCATTTCCATAATTTCATTTAGTTCTTTAGACATGGTTTTCTTAAGCTCTTTGAACATATTTAAAATAGCTCATTTAGATTCATTATCTAGTAAGTCAACTATTTGGGTTTCCTCAAAAGTATTTTCTATGGGTTGATTGTTTTTCTTGTGTAATGTTTTGGGTCATGTTTTCTTGTCTTTTTGCATGTCTTATAATTTATTTTTGTTAAAAACTGGACATTTAAAATAATATAATGTGGTAATTTTGAAAATCAGATTTACCCTTCACTAGGGTTTGTTATTTTCTTTTAGTTTTTGTACTTTATTTGTTTGTTTTTGTTTTTTGATTTTTTTAGTGAATTTTCTGAACTAATTTTGCAGTCTGTGTCTTTGTCTATATGTGGCCATTGAAGTCTCTACTTGGTTACCTGAATAGTCAGCCAATATTTGGACAGAGATTTTCTTAAATGCCTGTGACCAGTAAATCTCTCCATCTTTGCTGAGGATCTCTGTGTATGTTTCAGGGTATGCCTTCAACACTTACCAGGCAGTTTAAAACTTTGCATTAACTTTCACTTTCTACTTGCATAGCATCTCAAGGTCAGCCAGAGGTGAGAGCTTAGACCCTCCTCAGATCCTTTCTGTCCATGTGCAAACAGGCTTAGGTATTTGTCTGAACTTATAGATTTCTGAACTTATAGATTTGTATCAGAGCTTTTGATAGCCCTTACAGAATTTCATTCTCCAGCTTTTGCTTTTAAGTGTTTTGGTTAGTCTATTGTTTGCCTCAATTCTTATCCACTGCCTCAGGCAGCCATGAAGTTCAGTGATGGTCTGTAACTGCTTTTTGATAAATGTCTTTGGGGGATAAGGCTTTTCACAGTGGGCAAGCTCCAAGTCAGGTAAGATACGGACAGCTTGCAAAGATAGTTTTCTAGGGAACCACCAGGCACTTCACTAATTGACAATTTGGAGGACTCATACTTTGAAAGAGCTTCAGCCATGCTTTACTCTCTCCTGTAGCTGCCGATCTTTTTTTATGAATGGATGAAAATTTATTAGCATATCAGAAAACCACAATTCTCCATCCACACATACAATAAATAAATCCTGGATGGATCGCCAAACTGAATTTTAAAGCTATATGATTTTTTTTCATTTATTTGTATTGTTGGCAGTATTACAGATGTCCCCCATCTCCCACCTTTTTTTATCATCAATGTGAGTTATTATTTTTGAAGGTCATCATGCTTCTGGAAAGCAGAGAATAAGACCAGGACAAGCTAAATGCCTCAAAATTTGCTCTTCTTACAAAGATTCACCAGCTCTTTTTCTTGAAGAAACATTCCCAGGACATTGCAATCCTTCAGTAATTATACTCTTCAACTCCAGAATTTCTACTTCGTTCCTTCCTAAACTGTCTACCTTTTAATCAATATTCTCTATATGATGAGACATCATTTCTATACTTTCGTTTAGTTCTTTAGACATGGTTTCCTTTAGCTCTTTGAAATAGCTCATTTAGAGTCATTACCTAGTAAGTCAAGTATTTGGGCTTCCTCAAAAATATGTTTTATGAATTGGTTGTTTTTCCTGTGTAATGTTTTGTTAATTTCCAAGAGTTCTGAAAAGCCGATTCTGATCATTTCTCAAGATTTTTAATTGCTTTTATGGAGAAGAAAAATTTGGGAGGCTTTACCTTGCCATTTTCATTTTAAAACTGTAAGTTTACATAATACCCTTAATCTTCCATTTCTTAACCAGTATCTGTTATCTGAGCAATGATAAACTTAGAAAATTCTTTCATCCTTTTCATTTCCTTTCTTTACTTTTACCACTCAGTTTTAGCTAATTATATTATATTTTTGTTTACCAATTATGTTTAAATATGCTTATGCTTCTGTGACTTCATTTGCAACTTTAAATTATCTCCTTGGACTCCTAGCAATTACAGATGAAGCAATTAGATATGTGCAATACTTTTTATTTTCTTTCTCCTTCCGCAATCAATTTTGGCTAGTTATATTGTCTTAATCTGTGCTCCCTCAGAGGCAAACAATGAAACTGTGACTGAAGCGTAGCTTCTTTATTTGTGAAGGGCAAGAAATACCAGTAGAAAAGTAAGAAACTGAAAAGAAAAGACAAAGCAACAAATAAAAGGAGCATTATGCTAGCTATTTCTGTGGGTGACTGAACCTTAATGTTGTGAAAAATTTCTGGGCAAGATTGTAATACACATAACTCAGAGTTGTCTCTCCAAGGATCAAGGGATCTGAAGTATTTATTCACCAACTCCCATCAATTTTTTGTTGAGGGCTTCTCCTTAGGAGATTTTAACTCCTTGCTACTTCTTTTATGCTGCCTTCAGGAAAAATACACATATTGGGTAGAACAAGTTGAAGTGATAAAGCTGCAGTGATACAGATGTGGCACTGAAAGAATCCCCTTCATATTCTTTCTCCATTACTATTTTATGTATTTTTTTACATTGTATTTTGTGCTTTCTTCCCCACATGTGTGGCTCAATTGGTTGGAACATCATCTCATGCACCAGAAGGTCACAGGTTTGATTCCCAGTCAGGATTATGCCATTGTAATTAACCCAGTTATTAATTTACTAGAGGCCCGGTGCACGGGATTCATGCACTGGTCGGGAGCGTGGCCTGTTGGGATCAGCCTGCTGTGGGAGAGCCACTCATCCCGGTCAGCTGAGCAGTGCTTCCACTGTGGGAGCGCACTGATCACCAGGGGGCAGCTCCTGTGTTGAGCGTCTGCCCCCTGGTGATCAGTGTGCACCATAGCAACTGGTTGACTGGTCGTTCCGCCAGTCCGTCACTGGGCTTTTATTATATAGAATTAACAGGAAAGGATCAAAGGGAAGTCCAGATAATATAGGCATGCCATTTGTACAATTTTGCCAGAAAGCTGAAGTTTAACGCTCTCCAGGTCTATTCCCCACAGATCCTGTATGAGAGGACTGGACAAAGAAAGACTAGATGGGTGCCCAGAAAGGTCAGAATGACATAGGAAAGGTGATTATTGATTAGTCACACTGGGAGCAGGTCATTGCCCAGAGCAGGCGTGGCCACTAAAAGGGTGTGAAATCTGAGATACCTAAGCTCCTGAACAAAGGGAGTTCTCTCATTTGGCCTCTTTGCTCTCTTGGGACTCTTGTTGCAGGGGGCGTGCTCCCCTACATTTGCCCACATGGTCATGTGGACCCCCAAACACACTGGCCTAATGGACTGGAACGAGCCTGATGCTCTGCAGGACCCACTCCACCATGGAATGGAAACTCTGAACACTGACTTTGCTTCTCACTCTGCTGAATCCCTAGCTGCACGTTGTCCAGGACTGATTTAAGGGAAATGGGACTTTGCAAACCGAGGGATATAACTCTACGCAAATAAAAGTTACTCATTCTCCTGTGCGAGTCTTAGAAAAATTTTTTTTCTCAGAAACAGAGAAACATTGATCAGATCCTCAAACCTCAGAGGGAAGGTAAGGGAGGGAGGGGGTAAGGAGGAGAGATCAACCAAAGGACTTGTATGTATGCATATAAGCCTAACCACTGGACACAGACAACAGGGAAAATGGGACTTTGGAAACCAAAGGATATAATTTCACATGAATAAACTTTTTTACCACGTCTCATTCTCCCATGCAAGTCTTAGAAAAATCTTTTTCTCAAGATATTTCGGAAAAACCACTCCCACTAACAATGGAGAAATTCCACCTGTGCAATTCTCCAATAAAAGGGCATGCCTAGGATGTGGGTTTGTTCCTCATCTTGTGGGTTCAATCCCTGGTTAGGGTGCATACAAGAATCAACCCTGCATAAGTAAGTAAACATGTATGCAAAGAAATTTTCCTCTCATGAGGCTATGCCTTTCCCTTCTCTTTCTAAAAATCAATTAAAATATCTTTAAAATATTAAAGATTCCTTGACTTTATTGTCTTAAATTTGTTCTCCATTAGTTTTCTCAGGGTGTGCCCATGGCAATGATTTTCCCTCATTTCTTGCATATTCAAAGCTATTTGTTTTTATTCTTTTGTACTTTAAGCATAATTTGATTGAACAGAATAATTTTGGCTCACATTGCTATACATTCACGTAGATTGTGATACATTGTTGTGGCAGCCCTGAAAGGCAGCCACAGCCTTACCTCATTAGTTCCAAATGAGGCTTTAAAGTTAATTTATTTACTTTCTCTTTTGTAGAGTATGCATACAACATTTACACTGTGTATTATACAAGATTGAGATTCTAATTGCTCTTGGGTAACTTTTACATACAGCCCCACATAGATGACTAGATTCCTTGCAACTTTTCAAGGCTGTGGGGTAGAAAGTATAGAATGCACACACACAATGTGCACAAACATACAAAATCCAACACAATATCCTCTCTTATCGATAGGATGGCCTTTTACTATTGTTACCACCTCTATAGCTATGTGCTCTTAAGAACACATTTGCCGAAACCGGTTTGGCTCAGTGGATAGAGCGTCGGCCTGCGGACTGAGAGGTCCCGGGTTCGATTCCGGTTAAGGGCATGTACCTGGGTTGCGGGCACATCCCCCGTGGGGGATGTGCAGGAGGCAGCTGGTCGATGTTTCTCTCTCATCGATGTTTCTGGCTCTCTATCTCTCTCCCTTCCTCTCTGTGAAAAAATCAATAAAATATATTTTTTAAAAAAAGAACACATTTAATAAAATTAACAAATATAGAAAATAAGAGAAATTAAAGTTGAACTGCAAGGGAAAAGTTTAAGAAAATATTACTAATGTTGAAACTATCAAATAAGAACTAGAAGAGAAAATAAATGTAATTAAAATAAATTTTTTAAGAGAGATGATTCTAATAAAGATTGATGTTAAGACTACTAAAAAAGGAAAAAAGGTACAGATTTAAAACAAAAACCTAAAACTAGTCTCATAAACACTAATCAGAAAGAATATATGCATTCCTATGTTAATAGCAATGTTATTTACAACTAGTGGCCCAGTGCACAAAATTTGTGCATGGGAGGGGGGTTCCCTCAGCCCAGTTTGCACCCTCTCCAATCGGGGATCCCTTGGGGGATGTCTGACTGCCAGTTTAGGCCCAATCCCTGTGGGACAGGTACCCCTCTCACAATCTGGGACCACTGGTCTTAACTGCTCACCTGCCTGCCTGCCTGATCTCCCCTAACTGCCTCTGAATGCCTGATTGCCCCTAACTGCCCTCCTCTGCTGGCCTGGTCACCCCCAACTGCCCACCCCTGCCAGCCTGATCTCACCCTCAACTTCCCTCCTCTGCCAGCCTGATGTCTCCCCTCCCCTCCTCTCCCTTCTATTCTATTCTATTCTATTCTATTCTATTCTATTCTATTCTATTCTATTCTATTCTCTCTCTTTACAGTGCTGCCTCCTCTTCAGCATATCCTGGTAAAGTAGTGGGAAGGACCAATGTTTAATCACTGGGAACTTGTTAAGTTTTCTTCTGACCATGCTGGAGGGGAAAACAAAGCTTTACTTAATACTTTCATAGAAATACCCTCCTACCCTTCTCCATGGATATTTATTTTGTTAATCCATATTTTAGGGTATGAGAGCTCTGTGACAACCATACATTCTGTACAACTTCCTTCCCTTCAGTCAGTCCTAAACAAATTTAAGCCATAAATACTCCACTGCATCCTGGTGTCAAATCTACACTGATCCACCCTCTTATGGCTGTGACGATGTCAGAGTCACTTAAATGTCATGAGAACCATTTATAATAAGGAAATACTCAATACATAATTATATTTCTTATATTTTATTTGACATGATGCCTCTTTTTTGGAAAGGGACCTCAGTAACGAATGCTAATTTCTCCTCTTGCTTAAGCTGCTGCTACACCAACCAATCATAGAACAGAAAGACTGGTCTAGCTTTAAAAAGTCCTGAGTGTTAAGATTGCTGCAAAATAACCTCGAATGCATCATACTAGCCTGAATTCATGGACTTGTGCAGTCTCCTGTAACACTGAATGAAGGTTGGCCTAAACATTTCTTAGGCCAATAGAACATGACAGAAATGATGCTCTGGACTAAGGCCCTATGGGGTCTTACAGCTTCTTATTTTGCTCTCTTGGAAACCTAATACAATCATGCAGCAGAAAGTCTGAGATGAAAAACCATGTGGAGAAAGGCCTGGCCCTCCCAGCTTTTTAAAACAGAACTCAGACCTCACCAGCCCTATCAGCTCAATATAGCTACATAAGTGATTCCAGGCAAAATTAACACAAGAACCGCCAACCAACCCATGGACTAATGAAAAGTAATGATTTGTTGTTTCGAGCTATTACATACTGGAATGGTTTGTTACGCAGCAGTAGATAACTGACACAGTTATTTTCTGGGAGGGTTTCAGGTGTTTTGAGCTGGCTTCCCTAACATGGGTGAACTAAATGCATTCCTACTCACAGAATTCTGCATGGGTCTATAGTTACAACAAAAGTTGGTACCAAGTTTTTCATTTGAGCCTGCAAGGCAACGTTTTACAGTGATGAATGGTTCTCAGTTCCAGTTATATTAGTATGTACAGAGTCTGAAAGTGCAGCAGAAGACATTAACTGCTTCTTTTGAAATATGTTTTTGTTGATTTCAGAGAGGAAGGGAGAGTGAGAGAGAGATATAGAAACATCAATAATGAGAGAGAATCATCGAACGGCTGCCTCCTCCACGCCCCACACTGGGAATCAAGCCCGCAACCCAGGCCTGTGCCCTGACCAGTAATCAAACCATGACCTTCTGATTCATAGGTCAATGCTCAACCACTGAGCCACACAGGCTGGGCATGACCTGTGTTTTTAGGAGAAGCTGGCAAGATGCCTAGTGACAAAAAGAGAATACAGACTCTTCTGCAACTCTAAGTAACTCTATCCATATTTGATTATTCCCTTGGCAATATCCCAGCTGCGCTCCAGTGTCTCCGCAGCTTATGTCTGGGTTCAAATGGAAAGTATTCCTTATTTCTCCTCTTTATCATTTTCTTATCCAAGTTGCTTGGTTTTCCTGCCCAACTGATCATTGACAACACCTCAGGTGAAGTACTTCTTGCTTAGGGTGTTATTTGTACTGTTTATCACACTGAAAGTTAGTGAGAAAAGCCTCATTTGAGAAACAAAGCCACTGAAATGAGAGCCTCACCATGTAAAGAAATAGAAGAGTCTCACGGAAGAGCATATAGAATCTGGAGCCAGATTGCTTGGTTTTGAATCCTGGGTCTTTGAAGTTTTCCTGACCTTTGATAGATTATTTACCAATTCTTTGCTTTATCTGTCCGATGGGTATAATAATAGTCAGACATACCTGAGAGATGTTAAAAGGGTAATGTAAACTTGGCACTTCGTTTCTATAGAAATTTGGCTGTTGGTATTATTTTTATAATTATGAAAGAAGCACTGGATATAATGGATAGAGGACAAGGGCTTTAAACCCATATTTTTGACAAACTAAACACTTGACCTTGGCTAAAGTACTATGTCTCTGAGACCTCAGTTTTTTCATCTGTGAAATGAATACTATTGAGGACTCTTTCAAATCTAAAATTCATTCAGGCTATCAATCCCCAGAAGGGAAGTAGGGGAGGGCGGGGGTAAGGGGAAGAGATCAACCGAAGGACTTGTATACATGTATATAAGCCAAACCAATGGACATGGACAACAGGGGGATGGGAGCATGAGTGTGTGTGGGGGGGAGGTTGGGGGTTAATGGGGGGGATGAGGACACATTTGTAATACCTTAATAATAATAAAAAAAGAAAAAAAATAGATGACTGGATAAAGAAGATGTGGTACCTGTATATAATCGAATATTACCTGGTCATAAAAAATAATGAAATCTTACCATTTGCAACAGCATGGATGGACCTAGAGGGTATTACGCTATATGAAATGTCAGATAGAGAAAGACAAGTACCATATGATTTCACTGATACGTGGAATCTAAAGGTCACTATAAACAAACAAACAGAACAGTAACAGATTCAGAGTTACAGAGAACAGATGGAGGGCTGCCAGAGGGGGAAACATTTGAAAATAAAAAATAATAAAAAAAGAAATCTATTATCTGTGAAAAGAAAGGCTAACTTTGGCCTCTTAGACGATGACCACTGAGAGTAATAGATTTATTCTCCTTGCCCAGAACTGACCAGAGAGACATCTGAAGCACAGTATTGTTTTATACCTCAACCAAGGGCTCATTTTGCTGGGAAATGTAGTTTCAATTGTAAACAAAGCTATGAATAATGAAAGATAGAAATTGAGGATTAAATAACCACCCAGAGAGGGAGGAGCCAGATACTCAAATACTTTTCACTGGTTTTAGGAGGATTTTCTAAAGGACATTCAAAGATCAAGGAAGCCAGTGCATGCAAGTAGCAGGGAAGGAAGACCAGAAAACCATGTTTGTGACTGGCCAAGAGGAAAGATGGAGGAAAGGAGATGAGCTGATGACAGCTGAATCTGCCAAGAAGTGTTTGGTCATAGGCTAAAAAAAATGATACTGCTTTTCTTCCTCTAAGTTTTTTCACATTTATCTTCATGCCTCATAGGCAACATTGTGAAATAGACATTTGCATTTAGCCCTTTGTCATCTTGTCATGCTTGTAACCTAAGGTTAGGATAATATTATTGCTATATAACCAAGACCATTATTCTCCTTTCCTTCTTTAAATTAACCCCTTCTCCCACCTTGCCCCAAGCTCAGAGATCAGATTCAACTATTACGTATCTATTTTTAGAAATTTTGTTACAAACTAACCCCCCATTTGTAGGATACATGGTTCTTGATAAGCCTCCAATAATATACAAAGCAACCATCAGACACAGACACTCTTATGAAAGGTCTTAAAAGGCCTAGTTTTACCTTACTATAGGACTATTAAAAGTCATATAAGATGCATGCTAGTTTTGACCAGAAAAAAGTATTACTAAAGAATAGAAATAATCAAAAGAATTATCTTCTTTCACCATTCTTCTTCTTCTATAACCCAAAACACTCCAAAGCCATTCTTTTGCTAAGAAATGGCAAATGACCACTGGCTATCATCTTCTCCTTCGAGAAATTCTATTAAAATAATAACAAAACTATTGAAACAGGGATGAACCTTTAACATAAAAATGTAGAATTCAGTTCATTATCAGATAAAGGACATCAGCAAGAGTAAGAAGCGATGAGAAAAGCAAGAACTACACATGTAATTGTTGGTTACCTCAGTCTCTCCCCAATAAATGCATTTAAAACAGAATACAATGTTGTGCATTCCCCACTTTTCAAAATATAAAGAAAGGCCATCCAAGTAAAAGAAATCAAACTATCTGGGCTACATTATGGCATCTATGATAGATTAGCTTGCCTCAGAAGGCAGTCATTTTGAAGCTTGGGAAATCTTGGCATAACAGTCACCTCCCTGACTGCACCCCATCTGATAATTTTAGAAGAAGATGAAAACTTAAGAGAAAATCAGTGTTCACAAAGAGATTTGTGGCATTTTTGCATACATGATACAAGAAGAGGATACAGTGGTAAAAGGAATGATCCACGATCAATAAGTATGTCTTTGAAATTGAAAATATGATTCCTGCAATATCAAGTTTAATAAAAGATTGTTGAGGTTCAGAAATAGCCTGTCAAAGAAAGACAAAGATCACATGATCTCACTTATATATGGAATCTAATGAACAAAATAGATCCAGAGACATGGAACAGACTGATGATTCTCAGAGGGAAGGGGGATGCAGGAAGAAATTTACCAAGGAACTTATATGCATGTATTCATAACCCATGGACACAGACAGTGAAGGGCAGTGAAGGCCTGGGGCGGGGTGGGAGCCAGCTGGACAGGAAAAAAGGAGGGGGAAAATAGGGGGATATCTGTAATATACTCAACAATGAAAATAAATTTTAAAAAATTAAAAAGTAGTTACCTTTTCATGGCTTTATGTTTTGCAAGGCTTTATGTTTTGCAAATGTCCTTAGTAGATTGTTATGTAATTTGTACAATTTTTCATTTCAAATAGTGTGCTATGTATCAATTATCTAATCTAATAATAGACTAACATGGTAATTGACCGTACCTTCGCTATGCCTCCCATTGGCAAATCAGCATGATATGCAAATTAACCACCAACAAAGATGGCAGCTAATTTGCATACTGCAGGCAGATCCTGCTGCACTGCCCCAGTGCGAGATCCTGGCCTGCCATGTGTGGGGAGGGGCAGGCGGGGCGGGCAGCAGCGTGATCCGAGCTGCTGCCAGCTCCAGTGTGGGATCTGGGCCTGCCTGTCTTGGATGGGGTGGGCAGGGCGAGTGGAGTGGCCTCTCACCCCAGTGTGGGATCCAGGCCTGCCGTGTCTTGGGCAGGGCAGGCAGCAGCACGATCTGAGCAGCCACTCGCCCCAGTGCAGGATCCAGGCCTGCCATCTATGCCCGGGGGAGACAGGGCAGACACTGCAGGATTGGGCCTGCCATCTGCCACCTGGGGAGTGGCCCTAAGCCAGCAGGTGGTTATCTCCCGAGGGGTCCCAGACTTTGAGAGGGCACAGGTTGGGCTGAGGGGCCCCCCTCCCCTGCCAGTGCACAAATTTTTGTGCATGGGGCTTCTAGTATCTATATAAAGCAGGAAAGTAAACAAAAATAAATTAAGAAAATAAATTCCCAGAACATTAACCAAAAGACAAAGTGCATGCAGTTATGAAAAAATATTAAATATATAGAAACAATTTTTAAGTTTCAGAAATATATAACAAAGAAACTACAAAGAAGAAATTTAGTGACTAAATAAGAAACTTTCCAAAACCTGAGGAAAGAGATGATTCTTTAATTAGTAAGTCCACCACGGGAGATTTAAAAACATTGTAATATTTGAAAACACTGATTATAAAGAAAACACCTCTAAAACCTTCTAGAGAGATAAAGAAAAAAGTAATTTCCATGGGCATGAGAATCATCTTAACCCTAACATAATCATCCACATTGGATGTCAGAGGAGAATGAAGCAATCTTTTAAAAATACCATTAAGTAGTGATTTCCAAGTAGAATTCTATTTCAGCCAAATTATCATAATATAATCCTAATATATAAAAACCCTGGGACATAACCGCCAGTAATGATGGAGGCTTGACCAACCCAAAGTCAGTCCTGCAGTCAGCACTGGGTTGTGTGCAGTCAGCACTGACTGCTGAGGGGGATGCTGATCAGGGCCAGAGAGAGGCCTGAAAGAGAGAAGCAGGGACTGATCCGATGCTCTGTGACAGGTTTTGGTCAGCACTTGACTTTCCCTTTCTCTCCCAGTCTGGCCAGCAGCTGCACCTCCATTTTTCTCCAGGCCTCCACAGGGGCTGCTGATCAAACCCGCCTTACTGACCTGACCCAGTTGATAGGCCCAGTGATGCTGACTGGCATAGAAACCGACCAATAAGAACCAAATCTGTGTGAAGTGTGAGGAACCAATGGTTGCCTAGGAGGCGGAGCTTTTGACGCTGACTGGCATATAAACTGACCAATTTGAACCAAATCTGGGTCCACTGTGAGGAGCCAATGGCTGCCTAGGAAACAGAGAGTTTGAAGGTGACTGGCATAGAAACTGACCAATCAGAACCAAATCTGGGTGAAGTGTGAGGAGCCAATGGCTGCCTAGGAGGCAGAACTAATGAGGCTGACTGGCATGGAAACTGACCAATCAAAACCAAATCTGGGTGAACTGTGAAACACCAATGACTGCTTAGGAGGTGGAGTTTTTTTTACCTGACTGGCATAGAAACTGATCTATCGGAACCTAATCTGGGTGAAGTAGGAGGGGCCAATTGCTGCCTAGGAATCAGAGCTTTTGATACTTACTGGCATAGAAACTGACGAATCCAAACCAAATCTGGGTGAAGTAGTAGGAGCCAATGGCTGCCTAGGAGGCAGAGCTTTTGATGCTGACTGTCATAGCTACTTACCAATCAGAACCAAATCTTGGTCTGAAGCCAATGGCTGCCTAGGAAGCGGGTCTTTTGACACTGACTGGCATTGAAAGCCATCAATCAATACCAAATTGGCCGTTAGGGGAAGGCAGTTGGAGGCTAGATCAGACCTGCAGGGGAGGGCAGTTGGTGGCCAGGTCAGGCAGGCAGAGGCAGTTGGGGGTGCAATCAGGCCCGCAGGGGAGGGAAGTTTGGGGCAATCAGGCAGGCAGGCAGAGACAGTTAAGGGCAATCAGGCAGGAAGGCAGAGGGTTTAGTGGCAATCAGGCAGGCAGGCAGAGACATTTAAGGGCAATCAGGCAGGAAGGCAGAGGGTTTAGTGGCAATCAGGCAGGCAGGCAGACACAGTTAGGGGTGATCAGGTCAAGGAAGGCAGGGTTTAGTGGCAATCAGGCAGGCAGGCAGACACAGTTAGGGGTGATCAGGTCAGCAGGCAGTTGAGCAGTTAGGAGTCAGCAGTCCCAGATTGTGAGAGGGATGTCCAACTGACAGTTTAGGCCCGATCCCTGTGGGTCCTCCAAGGGGTCCCCAATTGGAGAGGGTGCAGGCTGGCCTGAGGCAACACCCCCTCTGTGCATGAATTTCATGCACCAGGGCACTAGTTATTAATAGCATAGCATAAAAATGTTTTATAATTTTTTACAAAGCACATAATATAGATAAAGCCAAAATCCTTCTTGTTCACTGCAGCCAATCACAGAATGCCTGTCTTTAAAGCCAAAAAGAAGTTATCAATCACTTTTGTCATTATGGTATATATTGTTGTAGTTGTTTTTCTGTATAAATAAAGCAGAATTAAATAATTTCTATTTTGTCTTATTTTTAACATAGTTTGCATTTTCAATTTAAGAGCATATCTCTTTTTATTCTGATAGTGACCTATATCATTGTATTTTTAACTACTGTCTCATATTCCAGAATGTAAATGCACAATGACTTATTTAACCACTCATTTATCAGTGAGCAGTTAGTCTCCTCCCACTTTTTTTCCCTTTTATAAACAATGCAACTGAACATTCTTGTACAAGCCTTCTAGTGATGGACCCTCTAATTTTCTGAAGAAACAAAACAAACCAAAAAGCAAGCACTCTGCTATTCATTTATTTATTTATTTACTAGTGGCCTGGTGCATGAAATTTGTGCATGGCGGGGGGCGGGGGAGGTGTTCCTTAGCCTAGCCTGCACCCTCTCCAATCTGGGACCCCTCGGGAGATGTTCAACTGCTGGTTTAGGCCCAATTCTTGTGGGATCAGCTAAAACAGCAGTCGGACATCCCTCTCACAATCCTGGACCACTGGCTCCTAACCACTCACCTGCCTGCCTGCCTGATTACCCCTAACTGTCCCCACTTCCAGCCTGATCACCCCTAACCACCTCTGCCTGCTGGCCTGATCACCCCTCACTGCCTCCCATGCTGGCCTAACAGGCCTGGTCGCCCCTAACTGCCCTCTCCTGCCAGCCATATTGTGACTGTGGGTGCTGCTATCTTTGAGGCAGGGCAGTCAATTAGCATATTCCCTCCTTTTTGGCTGTGGGTGCCTTCATCTTTGCAACTGCATAAGGGTCAATTAGCATATTCCCTCTTTATTAGATAGGATTAATAGATAGGAAAAATATATATTCCTGTGTCACATTATAGTACATCTGTA
>NW_006284850.1:1301948-1309289 GCF_000327345.1 Myotis davidii
AATGTTCCCAGGCTTCCTTTCCCTCTTTTAGCTTTCTGTAATTGTGACAAGTTCTGTCATGTCACTCAGGGTTCATGATCTTCTGTGTTGCAGTAAGATTACGGGGCTTTCTGACAGAAACCTCTAAACTATCATTTTTATGATTCATTTTTAACTAAGACATTAAGTAATGCTAAGTAGTATTATGGAATTATGATTTCCTATCTTGAGGGACAAAGGTAGGACTAAATTCCTTAAGATACCTTTCTTAACAAATATTTACAGGTAAAAATCAAGCTGCTAAATCTTTACCTTTTATGTCTGTTAGCTTTGAGGTATTGAGCAACTTGAGCTCTAAGGGTAAATTAGCTGTCCTAGCCATTACAACTAAGAATAAGTCAGCATTTAGATCCTAAAAATCTATTCTTAAGAATTCTGAAATATCCATAATCCTCTTTGAATTACATCCCTGTGGGGAATATCTTTTATAGTGTTTCTTTTCTGGGTTTAGTGATTGCTCTTGAAAGAAAGTCACAAATAAGAAATGTGCTCAGATGCCTAAATATTCTATCAATGATTTAAGGGAGAGCAAGAGTCAGTAGCATTTTTTGGAGCCTTAGGTGTATTTACATGCATTGTGTAGTTTAATCTTTACCACAAATATTAAAGACATATATTGCTTTCATTTCATAAAATGTATAAATAAAGCATAAAAAGAAAAGAATATTTTCTCCTAGTTTTACAATTTATAAGTGAGATGAAGGACCTCAATGTATCACATGATTTCACTTGGTGCAATGAACACAATCTCAGTTCAAATCCCAACTAGACCTCTCTTTCACAGCCTACTCTTACAGAAAACATTTTCTGTTTCCTAGATCTCCATTCCCTCCTTTGTGAAATAAAGATTAGCATAAATTATTCTACAGCCCTAAATTTGTATAAATCATTTATTGGATACCCGTTCAATATTAGTGCTGATACTACGTAATGTTAGTGCTGAGTGTACATTTATTCTATAAAGGATTAGTAAATGAAAGTTTAAAGTGTTCAATCCTAATTCCAAGAAAAAAACACACCTATAAAACAAATGTCTTAAAAAGGGACCAAATATGGTTAATAATCCTTCAAAAACATGCTGAATAATATTCACTCATTAGAAGACATTTTCTAAGTTTCTACTATAGGTTAAAGAGTCTGCTAAGCACAACAGTATACAAAAATAAATGCAGATATTGCCCTATTAAAGCTGAAAATCTAATACAAGAAAGAGACTATAGTAGGTTGAATAATGGCCCCCAAGTAATCCATATCCTAATCCCTGGAATCTATGGATATGTGACCTTACATGACTAAAGAGACTTTATAGGGGGATTATATTAAGGATTTTGAGATGGAAAGATTAGCCTGGTTTAATATAATAATCCAGGATATAATCACATGTCCAATAAAAGGGAAGCAGAAGGAGATACCATTATAGGAAAAGAGTACAAATGTAACAACCAAAGCAAGATTCTACTGCTGGTTTTGAAGATGGAGGTTTGGGCCTTGAACCAAAGATTGAGGCTCTAGAAAATGCAAGGAGACTGATATTCCCCTACAGATATGCAGAGAGTGGAGCCCTACAGCCACCTTAATTTTGGCTCAGTGACACTGATCTCATACTTCTAACCTCCAGAACTGGGAGAAAATACATGTATATTATTATTTCAAGCCATCAAGTTAATGGTCATTTGTTACAGCAGCAATAGGAAACTAATACTTTATTCAAATAAGTTCACAAATAGTAAATATCTGGTAAGGATCTCCATTCCCATGGTGCAACATGCCCATAGAACACTGCATATTTAAGAGCTCTAGCCCCTCTCTTGATTTCTTGTGATCTTTCTCTCTCCATCAGTTAAGATTTAACCAAGAAATTCTCTATAAAAATTTGATCTAACAAATATAGAAATAGAGTATCACTATTTTGTAATCCCAAGATGTGTTTAGCCATTGCTACTAGCTGCTGGGCATATTCTGTGAGGTACCTGCTATTCTTTTATTAAATCCCCTTCTTCAGTAACTAGTTAGACTGGGCTATTGTTTGCAACTAAGAATCCTGAGTTATGTACTAATAATCACAGAATTTTGAAGATGATAACACACTTAGAGATCAATTCATCCAATGACTTTTTAGCCTCAATAACCCATTCTTTTATTTTCCCATTTAATAAGTTTTGACTAGAAAACTAAATTATACTTGACTTTTTCATAAATAAAAGATATAAAGCTGCTAATTAATCTGAGCTAATGGAATTCTAGACAAAGCCAAAAAATTGATATTGTGTTTGCTATCTACAAATATAATATGGATAAAATGTCAGATTTTCATCAACCTTTCTGAAATATTAAAGATAAAGGGTATCTATTATTAATTTTTGGTTCTAGTTAAAAGACTCTGCTATATCTTTCTCCTTATTTTAATGATGAATCAAGTACAGCATAAAATAACAAACTAAGCAGAGCTTGAATGAGTAATAATACACTTGAAGTAATAACACATTCTATCAGGCCTCCAGGGAGACATACCACATCTCTGACATATCACTATATGATTTTTCCAAATATTTATTCCATACCCATGCCTGGTAATGATTTAGACACTATAGATATACCAATGAATAAAGTGAATGAGATCCTTCTTTCATGCTAGTAGGAAAATACAGATAACAAATGAGAAAACAAAGATGAAGATAATTTTGAGTGGTGATGAGTCCAGTATTAAATCATCATCATCACCATCATTGTCAGAATGGTAAGAATGCTTGAAAAAAGAAAGTGCTAATTTAGTGTTTGTAGCAAGGAAGGCCTCGCTGAGGAAGTGATGGGGGCTGAGACCTGAAAGCCTTGCATTGCAAAAGATTAGGGACAGAGCTCTCTAAACAGAGAGAACAGCAATTGTGAAGCCCATAAGGATAAAAAAAATTGCATTTAAAGGCAAAGCAAGACAGTGAAAGAGCAGAGACAGCGGAAGATGAGGACAAAGAGGGACGAGTCAGGGACCAAATAATACAACACCTGTTAAGGAAGGAATTTGGATTATTTTTCTAGATTCAATGAAAAGGGGATAAAGCTTTTTGAGCAGGGTAATAACATGATCTGATTTACTTTTTAAAAAGATCATTCTGGCCCTAGCTGGTATGGCTCAGTGGATAGAGCGTCAGCCTGCAGACTGAAGGGTCCTGGGTTCGATTCCAGTCAAGGGCATGTACCTGGATTGTGGTCTCAATCCCCAGTAAGGGGTGTCCAGGAGGCAGCCGATCCATGATTCTCTCTCATCCTTGATGTTTCTATCTCTCTCTCCCCCTCTCCCTTCCTCTCTGAAATCAATAAAAATATTTAAAAATAATAATAAAAAGATCATCTGGCTCCTGCCTAGCAAATGGGTGTTAAAGGGGACAGAAGTGATCTGATTTCTGTTGTACATAGTTGTATTCATTTGTTTCTTTGTTTATTTCAGGTTAGTGTATGTACCTAACAGAAAAGACTAGAAAAATAAACTGAAGGCCAAGTTCCTTCATTCCCTACAGTACCAATAATAATTAGGGACTAGTATATGTTTGTGGGACAATAATAAGACTTGTTATTTTAAGGAGATGCAAGCTTATGACTACTAAAGTATACATAAAAATGGCATGCATTATAACCACCCAGTCAAACTATATTAGATTTGAAATATTTGCTTTTCTATCGTAAGTCTTAGTGCAGTAACTTTTCTTCAGATCAGTTGCTATTACATATATGCATATTAATTTAATGGCAGTTGAACACTGAGATTACACAGCATAATAGACAGCAATGGTTATGAGGAACTGAAATAACCTGTCAATTAAAGAATATGTGTTTCAGAAGTACTTAACCAAGAAACCATAATGACCCGGAATGGGCTTGTTAATGTGGAACAGAAAAATCAATTCCTGACAGCTCTTCTCAGGCCAACGAGAGGGCAAAAGATTTCTTCAGCACCACTCTGAACTGATCTGACCAAAGAGGTTTAAGAAAGTGCAATTTAAAAAGAATATTCCTTTCCCTGAGTTCTTCTCTTTCAAGTTTTCTGGCACTCAAGTTTTAGCCAAAACAAAACTTTAAAAGCAAACTATAGTGCTGGCTGAATGACTCTGGGAAGGTGAATCCACCTGTTGGCTAGATCTTTCTTCAATAGAGAAGGATAAGGAATTTACAGTAAAATAAATACAAATGCACTCATGCTTAGAAGGTACATTTTATAATTATCTATCCTAATATAGAAAAACCCAGGGTCCATAATGTCCAATACGACCGAAGCCTCCACCGACTGGAAGTCTGTCCTGCAGTCAATGCTCGGTTGCCGTGGCGACCCAGCACTGACTGCTGGAGCTCCGCCCACGGGGATCCAGCAATGACTGCTGAGGGGGCTGGGGATCAGGCCCAGAGAGAGGCCTAGAGAGAGAAGCAGAGTCTGATCAATAGCCTCCATGGCATCTGTGGATCCATGCCCTGCCTTTCTCTTTCTCTCAGGCCTCCGCAGTGGCTGCTGTTCAGCCCCGCCTCTCTGATCAGGCCCGGAGATAGGACCAGAGAAGCTGACTGGCATAGAAACCGATCAATCAGAACCAAATCAGGGTGAACTGCGAGGGGCCAATGGCTGCCAGGATGCGGAGCTTTGACGCTGACTGGCATAGAAACTGACCAATCAGAACTTAATCTGGGTGAACTGCAAAGGCAAAACCTAAGGTGGGGGCTAAGGAGGGGTTTTAAGGACAACAGCTGTTTGGTGTAAGGTGTAAGAAAGTGGTTCAGCCCTAGCCGGTTTTGCTCAGTGGATAGAGCGTCGGCCTGTGGACATGTATTTTTGTCTGCCAAGAACATCTCCTCATGCTGATAAAGGCTCCCCCTCCCGCCCAATTAAGCAATCCTATCCTATATAATCTATCTATACCAATAAAAGGGTAATATGCTAATTATACTGGGTCTACTGGCCATCTTCTGGACATCCAACTTCCTTCTGGACAAAGCCATGGTGGTGGGGTCTGAGGCAGAGGCAGTTGGTGGCAACCAGGCTGGCAGGGGAGGGCCATTGGGGTGAGATCAGGCCAGCAGGAAAGAGCAGTTAGGGACTATCAGGCAGGCAGAGGCAGTTAGAGGTGATCAGGCTAGCAGTGGAGAACAGTTAGGGGCAAGATCAGGCTAGCAGAGGAGGGCCATTGGGGGTGACACCAGGCCAGCAGGGGAGAGCAGTTGTTGGCGAGATCAGGCCAGCAGGGGAGGGCAGTTAGGGGTGATCATGCAGGCAGAGGTAGTTGTGGGCAAGATCAGGCTGGCAGGGGAGGAGCAACTGTGGTCGAGATCAGTCTGGCAAAGGAGGGAAGTTAGGGGTGATCAGGCAGGCAGAGGCAGTTGGGGATGAGACCAGGCTGGCAGGGGAGAGCAGTTGGGGGTGAGATCAGTACGATGGGGAGGGTTGTTGGGGGCAACCAGGCTGGCAAGGAAGGGCAGTTGGGGGCAACCAGGCCAGCAGGGGAGGGCAGTTGGGGGCAACATCAGGCTGGCAGGTGAGGGCAGTTGGGGGTGATCATGCAGGCAGGCAGAGGCAGTTAGGGGCAATCAGGCAGGCAAGCAGTTGAGCAGTTAGGAGCCAGCAGTCCCAGATTGCAAGAGGGATTGGACCTAAACCAGCAGTTGGACATCCCCCAAGGGGTCCCGGAATGGAGAGGGTGTAAGCTGGACTGAGGGACCCCCCTGTGCACGAATTTCATGCATCGGGTCACTAGTTTATGTATAAAAGCCTAATATGCTGTATTGGTCCCTTTGACCTTTCAACCAGTCACGATGATGCACACTGACCACCTGGGACAGACGCTCTGACTGGTAGGTTAGTTTGCTGCTGGGGTCTGGCCGATGGGGACTGGGTGAGGAGGACCAGACAGGTTCTGGAACCCTCCTACAACCCCTCCCTGGCCCTGATCATACACTGGTGGGTTCCCTCAGCCTGGCCTGCACTCTCTCATAATCTGGGACCCCTCAGGGGATATTGGAGAATCATTTTAGGCCCAATCCCTGCAGGCCAGGCCAAGGGACCCCACCGATGCATGAATCCGTGCACTGGGCCTCTAGATAGTAATAATACTACTTAACCTTCTTGAGCACTTATTGCATGCCAGGTGTTGAGCTAATATTTCACACATTACCTTTCTACAGCCCTGTCAAGAAGATATTAGCATTTATTCTGTTTGTACATGGGGACACTCAGGTTCAGAGTGGTTAAGTAATTTGTTTAGCTTCACAAAGATTCTAAGCCACAGAAATGAGGATAGAATCTGGCCTTTTCTGTCCTTACTGTGTTTACTTTATTAGAGTGCAAAACCATTTGTCAGAACTCACTGCCCCTTCATTAACTCCAAGTCTCATCAAAATGAGATCACCTGACATGACCCATGCTGCATAAGGCAATGGTTTGAAAATAGGCCTTTTATTAAACTGCCAGAGTCTACAGTATTTTTTCAACAAATCTCTTCCGGCTTATCTGGCAAAATGATATGCATCTTGAAAGGTGTAGAATTGCATACAAACAAATTCAAAGCCTGAGTAAATCTTTAAAACTAACTCCTTTGAAGCAAAGAGTCTTTGTTCTTGTCTTTGCATAACAACTTCAAAATTCTAAATGTCCTTTGAAAACCACCTGACTTGATTTTTTTGACTCCAGATGAAGCCAAAGACCATGGAAGCGTGCATTTAAGGGTTATCAGCACAGCGAAAAATATGCCCAAGCTTCATTTTCTCCTGATCCACAAAATGAATATCCAGATTTCCTTTACTTGGAAGTTGAGCATGATAATTACTGAGGGGCTGTAATGGTTTCTTTCCAGCATTCTAAGGCATAGTATTGTGCTAAAAATGAGGGTTCACATTATATTGGTATTTCATTCGCCCTGCCCTAACACCTTAATTGTATTGCCATCTGTATACATGGCCCCTAGATCCTGGTATAGAAATATTTGTTCGATAAATGAATAAATGCTTTCTGAAGTTTAGAAAGAACTTGGGGCAAAAGCCTTTGTATAAGCACACACACATAAATATACACATACTCACACACATATATAATAATTATCAGAGAAGAGAATATCAATAAATCACATAATATAATTTAATTAATCAATGATACTGTTCTACAGATTTATTTTAAATTGACTAATCTTCTTAAGGTAATCTTAGTGCATTAAAAATGAAAATAAAATGCATATTCATTTTATCACATTGCTAGAATCAAGAAGAACAATTGTGTTATGCGACCAGCCATTAAACAAAATTTAGATACAGACATGCCAACTAATGGTCATT
>NW_006284850.1:1309386-1313259 GCF_000327345.1 Myotis davidii
CTGTATTTGGTGCAAACAGCTCCATTGTGACACAGCATAGCTGCGGAACAGCTCAATAGTATTACAGCTCAATTATAAAGCAACATAGCTGTGGAACAGACTTCCGCAAGGCAGTCCTGGGGTGAGGTGGCTCTCCAGCTACACAGCTCTGCTCTGGTCTGCTCCACCTGCTCCAGCAAGAAGTCTTTGGTGTTTCAGCTGTAACAGGGGAGACACAGTCTTCAGTGGAAAGGGAAAGTGAGCTCCCCAAGCCAGAGAGGAGCTGACATATAGATAGAAGTCCGGCCCCCAGTCTCTATTTCCAAAGGTATAACCAAGTTTATGTGTAATTCCCTGGCAGGAATCTACCTTTTTCTCTTCCACAAGGATAGCATGTCAAAAGCTAGATGTCAAGAAGAGTAACATTATGAGGATAACCTGAAATTACTCTCATTCATAAATATAGACATAATTAGAGGCAGAAATAGAGATAGAAATATGCACTAGATATAACTGCTTATATAGTTACAGTGTAAAACATCCTTGGTGATTTCACTAGCCTTGGTTAAAAAAATAGCCTGTGACATGCCCTACCGGTGTTGCTCAGTGGTTGAGCATTGACCTATGAACCAGGAGGGCATGGTTGGATTCCTGGTCAGGGCACAGGCCTGGGTTGTAAAACTGGTCTTAGTTCTTAGTACTCAACAGGTGCTGCACAGACCAGCAGCATTGGTTTTACGTGGGAGCTTGTTAGAACTGCAGAATCTCAGGACATTTCCCCAGACATGCTGAATCAAAATGTGCATTATTACAATATCCCCAGATGATTTATAAGTACATTAAAGTTTGAGAAGCTCTGGCCTAGATAAATGTTGAGTTCCTTCCAACTTAGAGACTGTGGGAATCTAGGTAAAAATGACAGGGCCAGATATGATGTCAGCACCTGCAATATAAACTAACTAATCCTATATCTCTACTTCCATTCCTCCAAAATTTTGGATGACTTTCATCCTTCAAGCACAGCCATGCTACCAAGGGAGACAAGCTATTTTCTGGAGAACAGCTGCTACTCAGCATTAAGTTACAGACAGATTGTTTCCACACAAAATTGTAATTCATAACTCAGGCATCTGACTTTCAGGAATCCAAGCTTTAGTTGTCACAGTTTTGAGTTTGTGATTCATCTTCATACCCATCCTCATCCCCATGACTGTTGGCACATATCAAAGATCTACTGGGAAATTAAACCATAAAAACAAAATGGTACTATAATTTGAAAGACAAGACTGCTTTGAAACTTTTCATTATGTCGTCAAAAAAGAATAATGGTATTTGTAAGTATTCAGTACTTCATGGTAGTTTTCTAATACATTACTTCATGTCTACAATGTGGTACTTAATATTAATTTTGCAGCAATGTATTACATATACAGTTGACTCTTGAACAATGATAACATTAGGAGAACCAACCCCAACCCTCATGCAGTTGGAAATCCACCTATAAATTTAGACTCCCAAAAACTTAACTATTGATAGCCTATTGTTGACCTACGGACAACATAAACAGTTGATGAACATGTTTTGTACATTATGTGTATTATATACTGTATTCTTACAATAAAGTAAGCTAGAGAAAAGATGTTATTAAGAAAATCATAAGGAAGAGAACACTTATTTACAGTATTTATTGAAAACAATCCATATATAATGGACCCATACAGTTCAAGGATCAATTGCAAATGTTTGTCACACTAATTATTTTCATCTTGAATTAGAAAACCACCTAGAGCCCTAGCCGCTATGGCTCAGTGGATATAACATCAGCCTCTGGTCTGAAGGGTCCTGGGTTCAATTCCAGTCTAGGGCATATGCCTGGTTCTCCCTCTCCCTTCCTCTCTGAAATCAATAAGAATATATTTAAAAACACACACACCTAGAAATGGCTTTCTCTACTACAGGTTCCTTGATGAATAGACAATGTGAGGAACTTTTCTCTTTGTGAGAATATTAGGTTACTAATGAAAGAAGCCACTAAAAAGTAATAAACCTCATTATATATTGAATCCCACTTCCCTCGTGTCTCTTTGCTTGTGTTTGTTTTTCTCTAAAGGAAATTTTCAAGATGCCTTTGAAAATGTTACCAGCTTAAGCCTAAATTCATAAACCTGATTCTTCTACTTTTCTTACGCTCTTGTCTTCTCTTTGGTCCTTCATTGTTTTGTTTTAGAGCCCATGTGTCTCAGAAGGGAAAACATCATTTTAATAAATGTTATAAGTGGCCCAAGAGCCATTTCTCATTAGGTGATGTCAGGTCCTGTCATATTCAATACTTCTCCATGAAAAAGAAAAATGAAAAAAAGGGTACTTTATTTCTGAAATATTTGAAAATATAATGGTATGAAGAAACGGGAAATGGAATAATTCAGGGTACAACTGACCGTAACAAGAGCTAAACAAACAATAGAGACAGAGATATATTGCCTGAGCCATGAAGCAATATTTCCTTTTGTGTTTTTTAAGTACATAGTTCTCAAAAAACCTGATGATGAAATATATAATTTTGAACAGTTATCTAAAGTGACCATTTTACATTGGGATGGAGGCTAATCTCTTGATGAGTTGTGCCCATCCACTGAGGGAGGATTTTCTATTAGACTTAAGCAGCCATCAGCTGGAATAGCCCCAAACATTGACTGTCTGATGGATGTGCCTGTATTGATCCTTGACATTTACTAATGAGAGCATTTATCAAACCCTACTGTGTGCACTAGCTGCTACAGGGGGCATAGAGGGCATTGAAAACATGATCCCTACCTGTGAGGTACTTTATATCTAGCGAGATTGTCACATGAAGCATGTTTGGACAAATGTGGCCAACCGTACCTACTGGGGATTATCTGTGAGATGATATTTCAGGGGTGCCAAGAAAGTTGCACTGTTCAAAAGAATATGCCCTGCAACCACTACCAGATGCCTAAAGTAACACCAACCCACTAACTTATCTATAATAATAAAAGTGTAATTTGCTAATTAGATTGGACTCTGAATGACTTTCTGCATGACCTTCTGGATAAAGCCGGGGCTGTGAGGGCTGAGCTCCTTGCACAAATTTCATGCATCAGACCTCTAGTTTAATATATATAGTTCTGTATAATCTGCTACAATGACAGTTCCCTGGGGGAAACTATCAGCTAACAGAAATTTACTCTGTCTTTGATGAAGTCATGTGATTCAAGTTTGCACTGAGAAAGTGCAGACAACAGTGGAGAATCAGTTGGAGGGAATGCCAAGGACCTAAACTGCCAATTCCTTCCTTTAGTTTTCTTTCTATATGTTCAATCATCTCAAGCAGTCAATGTGAATGTTGAATAAAACAAAGCATAATGGGCCCCTCCTTACCTATATATATATAAAGAGCCACAGTTTGTAATGTCCACAATGACCAAGGCTCAACCCAACACTGGTGGTCAGTACTGGGTTGCCCTGGCTGCAGATCAGGCCAGGAGAGAGGACTGAAGAGAGAGAGGCAGGGTCTGATCCCCAGCCTCCATGGCAGCTGTTGATCAGCCATTGCCTCTCACATTCTCTCAGGGCTTCGCCAGCAGCACCAACTCTGTTTCTCTGCATGGGCTGCTGATCAGTTCTGACTCTTTGATAAGGCCCAGAGATAGGCACAGGGAAGCTGACTGGCATAGAAACCAACCAATCAGAACCAAATCTGGGTGAAGTACCAGGAGCCAATGGCAGCCTAGAAAGTGGAGCATTAGAAACTGACAGGTATAGAAACTGACCAATCAGAACCAAATCTGGGCAAAGAGACAGGAGCCAATGGCAGAATATGCTGGGGTCCAACCCCAGCAGGTCCAGGGGTCCTCAAAGGTGTGGATGGAGGTG
>NW_006284850.1:1313328-1316111 GCF_000327345.1 Myotis davidii
TAATTACCCGCCTGGCATTTAGTTAAGAAGTTTTATTCCCTCCCTAACTTCAGGTGAAAATCCCTACCTGGAGAAACAACCTTTCCTGGAGAGGTGACCTTGGTTAAAACACATAGCGCTAAAGGGAGCAAATGTATTAAGAACAGTATGCTATATACACCAGGTCCCTTGAAACATGCTGCAAGGAAGGGCCAGCTTCCTGCAAGAATAGGAAGCAGAGCATTTGATGATGACTGGCAGACAAATTGACGAATCAGAATCAAAGCTGGGTGAAGTGCGAGTTGCCATGGCTACCTAGGAGGCAGAGGTTTGGACACTGACTGATATAGAAATGGACCAATCAGAACCAAATCTTGTTGAAGTGTGAGTTTCCAATGAATCCCTAGGAGGCAGAGCAATTGAGCTTTACTGGCATAGAAAATGACCAATCACAATCAAATCTGTTTGAAGTGGGAGATGCTTATGGCAACATAGAAGGCAGAGCTTTTGACACTGGCATAGAAATTGACCAAATAGAACAAATATGTGTTAAGTGCCTGTTGTCAGTGGATACTTAGAGGCAGAGCTTTTGATACAGACGGGCATACAAATTGACCAATAAGAACTAAATCCAGGAGAAGTGTGAGTTGCCAATGACTACTTAGGAGGCGGGGCATTTGATGATGACTGACATAGAAATTGACCAATCAGAGGTGCTGAGGACAGGAGGCAGGGGCGATGCACAGTTGATGGATGGCCAGGCTTCTGATTTCAGGAACCACACTGCTCTTTTCCTTCTGGTACTGTTCTGTGTGCCATATATAGATCGTCTGTGTGTGTGTGTGTGTGTGTGCGCGAGCCCGGTGCTTGTATGTGTGCCTGTGTGTGCATGTATGTGCATATGCATGTGCATGTACATGTGTTCATCATGTATTTCCCTGTGCTGAGCTATTATTTACTGAGTCAAATGTCACACAGAAGCCGTTGCAGCCATAGGAGAAGCACTGGGCTTGGGTGGTGAGTGACCACATGCTACACATGGTCCGTGGTGTTAAGGAAGACATTTTCAGATCGGAAAATTTAAGTTATGAAATACTGAGCCCTGCCTGGTGTGGCTCAGTGGGTAGAGCGTCGGCCTGTACCTGAAGGGTTCCGGGTTCGATTCTGGTCAGGGCACATGCCTGAGTTGTGGGCTCCATCCCCAGTGGGGGCGAGCAGCAGGCAGCAGATCCAAGATTCTCTCTCATCATTGATGTTTCTCCCTCTCCCAATCCCTCTCCATTTCTCACTGAAGTCAATAACAATATATTTTCAAAAAAATAAAATACTGAGAGACAACATAGCTTTCCCTCCTAAACAAACAAACAAACAAAAAAATTGACCAATCAGAACTAAATCCAGGAGAAGTGTCTGTTGCCAATGGCTACCTAGGAGGCGGGGCTTTTGACGCTGACTGACATAGAAATTAACCAATCAAAACTAAATCCAGGAGAAGTGTCTGTTGCCAATGGCTACCTAGGAGGCGGGGCTTTTGACGCTGACTGACATAGAAATTAACCAATCAAAACTAAATCCAGGAGAAGTGTCTGTTGCCAATGGCTACCTAGGAGGCGGGGCTTTTGACGCTGACTGACATAGAAATTAACCAATCAAAACTAAATCCAGGAGAAGTGTCTGTTGCCAATGGCTACCTAGGAGGCGGGGCTTTTGACGCTGACTGACATAGAAATTAACCAATCAAAACTAAATCCAGGAGAAGTGTCTGTTGCCAATGGCTACCTAGGAGGCGGGGCTTTTGACGCTGACTGACATAGAAATTAACCAATCAAAACTAAATCCAGGAGAAGTGTCTGTTGCCAATGGCTACCTAGGAGGCGGGGCTTTTGACGCTGACTGACATAGAAATTAACCAATCAAAACTAAATCCAGGAGAAGTGTCTGTTGCCAATGGCTACCTAGGAGGCGGGGCTTTTGACGCTGACTGACATAGAAATTAACCAATCAAAACTAAATCCAGGAGAAGTGTCTGTTGCCAATGGCTACCTAGGAGGCGGGGCTTTTGACGCTGACTGACATAGAAATTAACCAATCAAAACTAAATCCAGGAGAAGTGTCTGTTGCCAATGGCTACCTAGGAGGCGGGGCTTTTGACGCTGACTGACATAGAAATTAACCAATCAAAACTAAATCCAGGAGAAGTGTCTGTTGCCAATGGCTACCTAGGAGGCGGGGCTTTTGACGCTGACTGACATAGAAATTAACCAATCAAAACTAAATCCAGGAGAAGTGTCTGTTGCCAATGGCTACCTAGGAGGCGGGGCTTTTGACGCTGACTGACATAGAAATTAACCAATCAAAACTAAATCCAGGAGAAGTGTCTGTTGCCAATGGCTACCTAGGAGGCGGGGCTTTTGACGCTGACTGACATAGAAATTAACCAATCAAAACTAAATCCAGGAGAAGTGTCTGTTGCCAATGGCTACCTAGGAGGCGGGGCTTTTGACGCTGACTGACATAGAAATTAACCAATCAAAACTAAATCCAGGAGAAGTGTCTGTTGCCAATGGCTACCTAGGAGGCGGGGCTTTTGACGCTGACTGACATAGAAATTAACCAATCAAAACTAAATCCAGGAGAAGTGTCTGTTGCCAATGGCTACCTAGGAGGAGGGGCTTTTGACGCGGACTGACATAATAATTGGCCAATCAGAATTAAATGCAGGAGAAGTGTCAGTTGCCAATGGCTACCAAGAAGGCGGGACTTTTGACGCAGACTGACATAGAAATTGACCAATCATAACTAAA
>NW_006284851.1:0-3061 GCF_000327345.1 Myotis davidii
GATTCCATATACAAGTGAGACCATGGAGTATATGTCTTTCTATGTCTGGCTTATTGATAACTAGAGACCTGTTGCATGAAGAGATTCATGCAATAGGCTTGCCTTTCCCCTGGCTGCTGGCACTGGTTTTCCTCCGGCACCCGGGGCCCAGGCCTTCACTCTGGCCAAGTTCTGGCCAGAGCCGACCACAGAAGCATCAGGCTTCGCTGCTCCTCCAGCCCCGGAGCTGTGAGGCCTCGCTGCTCCGCCGGCCCAAGGCTATCAGGCTTTGTTCCACGGCTTGGAGCTTATGTATGCAAATTAACGGCCATCTTTGTTGGCAGTTAATTTGCATATCATGCTGATTAGCCAATGGGAGGTGTAGCGAAGGTACTGTCAATTTCCATGTTTATCTATTATTAGATAGGATGTTTGGAGGGTGATAGGAAATTGATTTATTATCTTTAACACTGGTAAATAAAATGAAAGAATTGAGCATTTATTTTTCGTACATGAACTGTACCACTGTGTAACCAAATAGTAGATGAGGGAAGTGTCTCAAAAATCAAGACTGCTAGAAACTATACAGTTCAAATGTGTATCTGCAGATCAAATGTTTATCTCCTCTTTCAGTAGGTATATTGAAAGGAAAAGCAAGGAATAGAGGGGGAATCTTTAGATTAAACAGGGCTTAAAAGCATCTATAATAATAAAAGCATAATATGCTAATTAGACCGGACATCCTTCTGGATATCCTTCTGGATGACCTTCTGGACGAACCTGAGGCTGTGAGGGCTGAGGCAAGCTGCCGTGACTGCGAGTGCCAAACCCCTTTCATGAATTTCATGCATCGGGCCTCTAGTCTATATCTATACTAGTAAAAGCCTAGGTGGCGTCTCACCCTCGTGACATCATAAGATCGCCACCCCCATGTTGTCACAAGATGGCCACCACAAGATGGCCGCCCCATGTTATCACAAGGTGGCCACCACAAAGATGGTTGCCTCATGTTGTCACAAGATGGCCACCCCCACCTCATCACAATATGGCCACACCCATGTTGTCATAAGATGTCTGCCACAGGATGGTGGGCTGGGTAGGGCAGTTGGGGGTGATCAGGCTGGCAGGCAGGTGAGCAGTTAGGAGCCAGCAGTCCCAGATTGTGAGAGGGATGTCCAACTACCGGCAGTCAGACATACCCTGAGGGGTCCAAGATTGGAGAGGGTGCTAACTGGGCTGAGGGACACCCCCCCGGGCATGAATTTTGTGCACCGACCTCCAGTTCTAATATATAAAAACCCTGGGTCTGTCATGACCAGAGGCTCAACCCACTGGAAGTCAGTCCTGCAGTTAGCGCTGGGTTGTTGTGGTGACACAGCACTGACTGCTATGGCTGCAGGAGCGGTGACCCGGCACTGACTGCTATGGCTGCAGGAGCGGTGACCCGGCATTGACTGCTATGGCTGCAGGAGCGGTGACCCGGCACTGACTGCTATGGCTGCAGGAGCGGTGACACGGCACTGACTGCTATGGCTGCAGGAGCGGTGTCCCGGCACTGACTGCTATGGCTGCAGGAGCGGTGACCCGGCACTGACTGCTATGGCTGCAGGGGGGGTGGCCCGGCCCTGACCGCTAGGAGCGGTGACCCGGCACTGACTGCTATGGCTGCAGGAGCGGTGACCCAGCACTGACTGCTGAGGGGGCTGCGAATCAAGCCCGGAAAGAGGCCTGAAGAGAGAAGTAGAGTCTGATCCACAGTCTGATCATGTGGCATTGTTGATCAGCATTTGCCTCTCTCATTCTCTCCAGGCCTCCACTAGGGCTGCTGATCAGCCCTGCCTTTCTGGTCAGGCTCTGTTGATAGGCCCAGAGACACTGACTGGTATAGAAACTGACCAATCAGAACCAAATCTAGGTGAACTCTGAGGAGTCAATGGCTGCCTCAGAGGCAGAGCTTTTGACACTGACTGGCATAGAAACCACCCAATCAGAACCAAATTGGCCAGCAGAGGAGGGAAGTTTGGGGCAAGATCAGGCTTGCAGGGGTGGGCAGCTGGGGACAGATCAGGCCAGCAGGGGAGGGCAGTTAGGGGTGATCAGGCAGGCAGAGGCAGTTGGGGGTGAGATCAGGCTGTCAGGGTAGAACATTGGAGGCAAGTTCAGGCCGGCAGGGGAAGGCAGTTAGTGGCGATCAGGCAGGCAATCAGAGGCAGTTAGAGGCAAACAGGCAGGCAGGTGAGCAGTTAGGAGCCAGTGGTCTCAGATTGCGAAAGGGATGTACGACTGCCAGTTTAGGACATTCCCCAAAAGGTCCCCGATTAGAGACGGTGCAGGCTGGGCTGAGGGGACCGCCCCCCTTCGTGCACAAATTTCATGCACTTTGCCACTAGCATATATATATCCTACATAATAAAAAGCTAATATGCAAATTGACTGAACAGTGGAATAACTGGTTGCTATGACACATACTGACCACCAGGGTGCATATGCAGGAGCTGCCCCCTGGTGGTCCGTGCACTCCCATAGAGGGAGTGCTGCTCAGCCAGAAGCTGGGCTAACAGCTGGCAAGCGCAGCGGCGGTGGTGGTGGGAGCCTCTTCAGCCTCTGCGGCAGCACTAAGGTTGTCCAACTGATGGCTTAGGATTGTTCTCCACGCAGAATGATTCTAAACTGTCATTTGGACATCCCCCAAGGGTTCCTGTACTGTGAGAGGGTGCAGGCTGGGCTGAGGGACCCCCAGAGTGCACGAATTTTGTGCACCAGGCTTCTAGTATATATATATATAAGCCTAAGCAGCCGGCTATGACTTGCACTGACCACCAGGGAGCAGACACTCAATGCAGGAGCTTCTGAGTGACAGCAATTTTGCAGAGTGCCCTCTCGCACTCTGGGACCCCTCAGGGGATGTCAGACTGCTGGTTTTGGCCTGATCCTCGCAGGCCAGGCCGAGGGACCCCACCTGCTGGAGGGACCCCACTCACTTCACAGATGCCCTTTGAGCCCAGGTGCCGCTCCAGTTGTGGCCATCCAGGGAGGGACCACTGGAGGTTGGCTCCTGGGCATATCCATCCCATCTTGCCCA
>NW_006284851.1:3468-4542 GCF_000327345.1 Myotis davidii
TAAGAGGAGGAGGAGGACACTGAATGATCAAATCCCCATCTTTGTGTGTCCATTTAGTATTATTCCCATTTGGGGTGAAGGTGGTAAGATGCCTGCCCATCTCTATGCCCCCAAAATGGGTATCAGCCATAGCAAGAGGGGCAGTGTCAGTCTGAGAGGCAGACTCTCCCCAAAGAAGAAATGGGATGCACAGAATGGGGGTATGTTGAGGTAGGGCAGTGTTTCTCAGGATAATCCAGTGGCCTCTGTTCTGGTGACATTTCAAGGTCCCTGGCACTACCAGTCCCACGTGTGTGCACGCCGCATATATGCGTGCACCGCACAAACATGAGCTGAGCCCATCTCTAGCTATTCCTGGTGCAAATGTGCAGGGTGCCAGTGGCAGGCATGTGTGCTTCCTGTATGTGGGTGGGGGCCACCCTCCTCCTAGGAGGGGACTCCATCCAGTTCTCTCTCTCTCTGCAGGAGGGGACTGGCTGTGAAAGAGACTGGGAGAGGGAGGGTGCGGATTAGTGGGAGTTGGGAACCTGAGAGGGAGACTTTGAAAGGGCAGCAGGGTTCTGTGATCCCTTCCTTAGCCAATTTCCTTGCCTTGGACAAGATTTCTAAGCACTCAGTGTCCTTGAGAATGGTGAGGGAACAGAGTCAGACTTCCCGAAGCAGCTCCCAGACACCTGAACTGTGCTCTTTTCTTTCTTCCACGCATCCCACATCTCAGCTCTCAAGGACACTGGGTGCCTTTGCCTCTGATTTATCTTCAAACCTGTCACGCCAACGACCTGGTAGTTGTGGCCCCCCGCCCCCCGCCACCCCGTGCTCCCTAATGCAGATCTTCAGAGCGTTTTTTGCCTTCCCTTGTCAGTCTGGGATAGGAGCTCCTGCCAAACCTGGAGCTTTTTGCCTGCACACGTGGATAACACAGCAGGAGGGGTTGGGGTTAGACTGCAGGTAAAATTTCAGGCTTGGCAGACAGATTTCTGAAGATTAGAGAAAAGCAGGCTCAAGGCCCAGCTCTCGTTTTCCCTCTGGCTCCTTAGCACGGCCTTACCCTTCTCCTCTGCCCCTACACCCCCC